>NC_086444.1:765994344-766294344 GCF_028390025.1 Pseudophryne corroboree | reverse complement strand
CTCCGCCTCCTCACCAACATCGTCCTCATACATGTCGACACACACGTACCGACACACAGCACACACACAGGGAATGCTCTGATAGAGGACAGGACCCCACTAGCCCTTTGGGGAGACAGAGGGAGAGTTTGCCAGCACACACCAAAAACGCTATAATTATACAGGGACAACCTTTATATAAGTGTTTTTCCCTTATAGCATTTTAATATATATAGTCATATCGCCAAATAAGTGCCCCCCCTCTCTGTTTTAACCCTGTTTCTGTAGTGCAGTGCAGGGGAGAGCCTGGGAGCCTTCCCACCAGCATTTCTGTGAGGGAAAATGGCGCTGTGTGCTGAGGAGAATAGGCCCCGCCCCCTTTTTGGCGGGCTTCTTCTCCCGTTTTTCTGAGACCTGGCAGGGGTTAAATACATCCATATAGCCCCCAGGGGCTATATGTGATGTATTTTTAGCCAGAATAAGGTACTATCATTGCTGCCCAGGGCGCCCCCCCCAGCGCCCTGCACCCTCAGTGACCGCTGCTATGAAGTGTGCTGACAACAATGGCGCACAGCTGCAGTGCTGTGCGCTACCTTATGAAGACTGAAAAGTCTTCTGCCGCCGGTTTCTGGACCTCTTCACTTTTCGGCATCTGCAAGGGGGTCGGCGGCGCGGCTCCGGGACGAACCCCAGGGTGAGACCTGTGTTCCGACTCCCTCTGGAGCTAATGGTGTCCAGTAGCCTAAGAAGCCAATCCATCCTGCACGCAGGTGAGTTCACTTCTCTCCCCTAAGTCCCTCGATGCAGTGAGCCTGTTGCCAGCAGGACTCACTGAAAATAAAAAACCTAACAAAACTTTTACTCTAAGCAGCTCTTTAGGAGAGCCGCCTAGATTGCACCCTTCTCGGCCGGGCACAAAAATCTAACTGAGGCTTGGAGGAGGGTCATGGGGGGAGGAGCCAGTGCACACCACCTGATCCTAAAGCTTTTACTTTTGTGCCCTGTCTCCTGCGGAGCCGCTAATCCCCATGGTCCTGACGGAGTCCCCAGCATCCACTAGGACGTCAGAGAAAACCACTGGTTGCTTTTTCTCCCCAAACATAATACCCTTTTTTGTGGTACCTGGGTTAATGTCAGAAATGTGCAACACATTTTTCATTGCCGTAATCATGTAACGGGTGGCTCTGTCAGCCATCTGAGGTAGTGGGCGTTTTTGAGCCCCTGATGGCTTTTGAGACGCCTGGGCAGGCACGGGCTGAGAAGCCGGCTGTCCCACATCTGCTATGTCGTCAAACCTTTTATGTAAGGAGTTGACACTGTCGCGTAATTCCTTCCACATATCCATCCACTCAGGTGTCGACCCCGCAGGGGGTGACATCACATTTATCGGCACCTGCTCCGCCTCCACATAAGCCTCCTCATCAAACATGTCGACACAGCCGTACCGACACACCGCACACACACAGGGAATGCTCTGACTGAGGACAGGACCCCACAAAGTCCTTTGGGGAGACAGAGAGAGAGTATGCCAGCACACACCACAGCGCTATATAATGCAGGGAGTTACACTACATAAGTGAGATTTACCCTATAGCCGCTATATATATATATATATATATATATATATATATATATATATATATATTAGTATTTTCGCCTAAATTTAGTGCCTCTCCTCTCTTTTTTACCCTATAGAGCCTGGAAACTGCAGGGGAGAGCCTGGGGAGCGTCCTTCCAGCGGAGCTGAGGGGGGAAATGGCGCCAGTGTGCTGAGGGAGATAGCCCCGCCCCTTTTTCGGCGGACTTCTCCCTCTTTTATAATAATAATGTGGCAGGGGTATTTTACACATATATAGCTTCTTAGGCTATATTATGTGTGATTAGCCACTTTAAGGTACTCTAATTGCTGCCCAGGGCGCCCCCCCCCAGCGCCCTGCACCCATCAGTGACCGGAGTATGTGGTGTGCACAGGGAGCAATGGCGCACAGCTGCAGTGCTGTGCGCTACCTTAATGAAGACCGGAGTCTTCAGCCGCCGATTTCCGTGAAGATCTTCATGCTTCTGGCTCTGCAAGGGGGACGGCGGCGCGGCTCCGGGACCGGACGACCGAGGCTGGGCCTGTGTTTGATCCCTTTGGAGCTAATGGTGTCCAGTAGCCTAGAAGCCCAAGCTAGCTGCAAGCAGGTAGGTTCGCTTCTCTCTCCTAACTCCCTCGTTGCAGTGAGTCTGTTGCCAGCAGATCTCACTGAAAATAAAAAACCTAATAAATACTTTCTTTACTAGAAGCTCAGGAGAGCCCCTAGTGTGCAACCAGCTCGAGCCGGGCACATATTCTAACTGAGGTCTGGAGGAGGGGCATAGAGGGAGGAGCCAGTGCACACCAGGTAGTCCTAATTCTTTCTTAGAGTGCCCAGTCTCCTTCGGAGCCCGCTATTCCCCATGGTCCTTACGGAGTTCCCAGCATCCACTAGGACGTCAGAGAAATGTATATTATTTGCATCGCTCTGCAAACAGGATGCACAAGCAGCTTATGTAACTCGTATGCAGAAACAGCCATGGTCGCACACCGAATATGGACATGCCGCATATCATTTTAATCAGCAAAAGCTAGCTGCTTGTGCATCCCATTCGCATAGTTTTTTAGAATAAGGAGCATTTTAATGGGAAAAGTCGCAAGTAAAGTATGCTTGGCGCTACAGAGTCACGCGGGCTGTTTAACGTGCAGGGAGGCTAGATGTATGTGGATACATCTGTATCTGCCTTATGTAGAAAAATCAACAACTCAATACACTAGATTATCTGCAGCAAAGGTAATACTCCTAGTAACTGCGTATCTGTTCAGAGGTCGGCAGCAGTCCCCCAGTGCCTAGACGCAAAGAGAGACAATACAGCTGAAGTGAAAACCCACCAAATAGTGTTTGGGCAGGGCTTAAACGGCTTTAAAGAAACCCCACAACTGTCCCTTAATTGCGTGGAGCGTGGTACAGTCATTGGGGGCATGGCCAAACTCCTGAACTACCCAGTCACTGCTACACAGACAGGAATACAGATCGAGATAGAGAAATGGCCTCCTGCATGAGTAAACCACGTGCCTTGCAGCAGTAAACAAAGAAGGACACGCTAAAGTTTTGGTAAGAATGTCAGTAGCTGACCTTCCCCTAGTGCCTCCTCAGATGTGCGTCTGGTACAAGTAGAGCCCCAGGGACAAACTGCAGTTCGGGTACTCTCCAGAGGCAGCAGTTAGAGTGGGACACTGGGCTCATACAAATCCTCTATCTATATAAGTCCCACTCTGTCATTGCTTGCCACCTGTAAACACTCCAATAAAAAAATGAAACTAAAATAAGATTTTACTTACCGATAAATCTATTTCTCGGAGTCCGTAGTGGATGCTGGGGTTCCTGAAAGGACCATGGGGAATAGCGGCTCCGCAGGAGACAGGGCACAAAAAGTAAAGCTTTTCCGATCAGGTGGTGTGCACTGGCTCCTCCCCCTATGACCCTCCTCCAGACTCCAGTTAGGTACTGTGCCCGGACGAGCGTACACAATAAGGGAGGATTTTGAATCCCGGGTAAGACTCATACCAGCCACACCAATCACACCGTACAACTTGTGATCTAAACCCAGTTAACAGTATGATAACAGCGGAGCCTCTGAAAGATGGCTTCCTTTAACAATAACCCGAATTAGTTAACAATAACTATGTACAACTTATGCAGATAATCCGCACTTGGGATGGGCGCCCAGCATCCACTACGGACTCCGAGAAATAGATTTATCGGTAAGTAAAATCTTATTTTCTCTATCGTCCTAGTGGATGCTGGGGTTCCTGAAAGGACCATGGGGATTATACCAAAGCTCCCAAACGGGCGGGAGAGTGCGGATGACTCTGCAGCACCGAATGAGAGAACTCCAGGTCCTCCTTAGCCAGAGTATCAAATTTGTAAAATTTTACAAACGTGTTCTCCCCTGACCACGTAGCCGCTCGGCAAAGTTGTAATGCCGAGACCCCTCGGGCAGCCGCCCAAGATGAGCCCACCTTCCTTGTGGAGTGGGCCTTTACAGATTTAGGCTGTGGCAAGCCTGCCACAGAATGTGCAAGTTGGATTGTGCTACAGATCCAACGAGCAATCGTCTGCTTAGACGCAGGAGCACCCATCTTGTTGGGTGCATACAATATAAACAACGAGTCAGATTTTCTGACTCCAGCTGTCCTTGCAATATATATTTTTAATGCTCTGACAACGTCCAGTAACTTGGAGTCCTCCAAGTCACTTGTAGCCGCAGGCACTACAATAGGCTGGTTCAGATGAAATGCTGACACCACCTTAGGGAGAAAATGCGGACGAGTTCGCAGTTCTGCCCTGTCCGAATGGAAAATCAGATATGGGCTTTTGTAAGATAAAGCTGCCAATTCTGACACTCTCCTGGCAGAAGCCAGGGCTAGAAGCATGGTCACTTTCCATGTGAGATATTTCAAATCCACCTTTTTTAGTGGTTCAAACCAATGAGATTTTAGGAAGTCCAAAACCACATTTAGATCCCACGGTGCCACTGGAGGCACCACAGGAGGCTGTATATGCAGCACTCCCTTAACAAAGGTCTGGACTTCAGGGACTGAAGCCAATTCTTTTTGAAAGAAAATCGACAGGGCCGAAATTTGAACCTTAATAGATCCCAATTTGAGACCCATTGACAATCCTGATTGCAGGAAATGTAGGAATCGACCCAGTTGAAATTCCTCCGTCGGAGCACTCCGATCTTCGCACCACGCAACATATTTTCGCCAAATTCGGTGATAATGTTGCACGGTTACTTCCTTCCTTGCTTTAATCAAAGTAGGAATGACTTCTTCCGGCATGCCTCTTTCCTTTAGGATCCGGCGTTCAACCGCCATGCCGTCAAACGCAGCCGCGGTAAGTCTTGAAACAGACAGGGACCCTGCTGAAGCAAGTCCCTCCTTAGAGGTAGAGGCCACGGATCTTCCGTGATCATCTCTTGAAGTTCCGGGTACCAAGTCCTCCTTGGCCAATCCGGAACCACTAGTATCGTTCTTACGCCTCTTTGCCGTATAATTCTCAATACTTTTGGTATGAGAGGCAGAGGAGGAAACACATACACCGACTGGTACACCCAAGGCGTTACCAGCGCGTCCACAGCTATTGCCTGCGGATCTCTTGACCTGGCGCAATACCTGTCCAGTTTTTTGTTGAGGCGAGACGCCATCATGTCCACCATTGGTCTTTCCCAACGGGTTACCAGCATGTGGAAGACTTCTGGATGAAGTCCCCACTCTCCCGGGTGAAGATCGTGTCTGCTGAGGAAGTCTGCTTCCCAGTTGTCCACTCCCGGGATGAACACTGCTGACAGTGCTATCACATGATTCTCTGCCCAGCGAAGAATCCTTGCAGCTTCTGCCATTGCCCTCCTGCTTCTTGTGCCGCCCTGTCTGTTCACATGGGCGACTGCCGTGATGTTGTCCGACTGGATCAATACCGGTTTTCCCTGAAGCAGAGGTTCTGCCTGGTTTAGAGCATTGTATATTGCTCTTAGTTCCAGAATGTTTATGTGAAGAGACGTTTCCAGGCTCGTCCATACTCCCTGGAAGTTTCTTCCTTGTGTGACTGCTCCCCAGCCTCTCAGGCTGGCGTCCGTGGTCACCAGGATCCAATCCTGTATGCCGAATCTGCGGCCCTCCAATAGATGAGCACTCTGCAACCACCACAGAAGAGACACCCTTGTCCTTGGAGACAGGGTTATCCGTAGGTGCATCTGAAGATGCGACCCTGACCATTTGTCCAACAGATCCCTTTGGAAAATTCTTGCGTGGAATCTGCCGAATGGAATCGCTTCGTAAGAAGCCACCATTTTTCCCAGGACTCTTGTGCATTGATGTACAGACACCTTTCCTGGTTTTAGGAGGTTCCTGACAAGCTCGGATAACTCCTTGGCTTTTTCCTCCGGGAGAAAAACCTTTTTCTGAACCGTGTCCAGAATCATCCCTAGGAACAGCAGACGAGTTGTCGGCATTAACTGGGATTTTGGAATATTCAGAATCCACCCGTGCTGTTTTAGCACTTCTTGAGACAGTGCTAATCCCATCTCTAGCTGTTCTCTGGACCTCGCCCTTATTAGGAGATCGTCCAAGTATGGGATAATTAATACGCCTTTTCTTCGAAGAAGAATCATCATCTCGGCCATTACCTTTGTAAAGATCCGAGGTGCCGTGGACAATCCGAACGGCAGCGTCTGAAACTGATAGTGACAGTTTTGTACAACGAACCTGAGGTACCCCTGGTGTGAGGGGTAAATTGGAACGTGGAGATACGCATCCTTGATGTCCAAGGATACCATAAAGTTCCCCTCTTCCAGGTTCGCTATCACTGCTCTGAGTGACTCCATTTTGAACTTGAACTTCTTTATGTACAGGTTCAAGGACTTCAGATTTAGAATAGGCCTTACCGAGCCATCCGGCTTCGGTACCACAAAAAGAGTGGAATAATACCCCTTCCCTTGTTGCAGAAGAGGTACCTTGACTATCACCTGCTGAGAGTACAGCTTGTGAATGGCTTCCAACACCGTCTCCCTTTCGGAGGGGGACGTTGGTAAAGCAGACCTCAGGAAACGGCGAGGTGGATCTGTCTCTAATTCCAACCTGTATCCCTGAGATATTATCTGCAGGATCCAGGGATCTACTTGCGAGTGAGCCCACTGCGCGCTGTAATTTTTGAGACGACCGCCCACCGTCCCCGAGTCCGCTTGAGAAGCCCCAGCGTCATGCTGAGGCTTTTGTAGAAGCCGGGGAGGGCTTCTGATCCTGGGAAGGAGCTGCGTGTTGCTGTCTCTTCCCTCGACCTTTGCCTCGTGGCAAATATGAATAGCCCTTTGCTCTCTTATTTTTAAAGGAAAGAAAGGGCTGCGGTTGAAAAGTCGGTGCCTTTTTCTGTTGGGGAGTGACTTGAGGTAGAAAGGTGGATTTCCCGGCTGTAGCCGTGGCCACCAAATCTGATAGACCGACTCCAAATAACTCCTCCCCCTTATACGGCAAAACTTCCATATGCCGTTTTGAATCCGCATCGCCTGTCCACTGTCGCGTCCATAAAGCTCTTCTGGCCGAAATGGACATAGCACTTACCCGTGATGCCAGTGTGCATATATCCCTCTGTGCATCACGCATATAAAGAAATGCATCCTTTATTTGTTCTAACGACAGTAGAATATTGTCCCTGTCCAGGGTATCAATATTTTCAATCAGGGATTCTGACCAAACTACCCCCGCACTGCCCATCCAGGCAGTTGCTACAGCTGGTCGTAGTATAACACCTGCATGTGTGTATATACTTTTTTGGATATTTTCCATCCTCCTATCTGATGGATCTTTAAGTGCGGCCGTCTCAGGAGAGGGTAACGCCACTTGTTTAGATAAGCGTGTTAGCGCCTTGTCCACCCTAGGAGGTGTTTCCCAGCGCTCCCTAACCTCTGGCGGGAAAGGGTATAATGCCAATAATTTCTTTGAAATTATCAGCTTTTTATCAGGGGCAACCCACGCTTCATTACACACGTCATTTAGTTCTTCTGATTCAGGAAAAACTATAGGTAGTTTTTTCATACCCCACATAATACCCTGTTTAGTGGTACCTGTAGTATCAGCTAAATGTAACGCCTCCTTCATTGCCAAAATCATATAACGTGTGGCCCTACTGGAAAATACGGTTGATTCGTCACCGTCACCACTGGAGTCATCGCCTGTGTCTGGGTCTGTGTCGACCGACTGAGGCAAAGGGCGTTTCACAGCCCCTGACGGTGTTTGAGTCGCCTGGACAGGCACTAATTGATTGTCCGGCCGTCTCATGTCGTCAAACGACTGCTTTAGCGTGTTGACACTATCCCGTAGTTCCATAAATAAAGGCATCCATTCTGGTGTCGACCCCCTAGGAGGTGACATCCCCATATTTGGCAATTGCTCCGCCTCCACACCAATATCGTCCTCATACATGTCGACACACACGTACCGACACACAGCAGACACACAGGGAATGCTCCTAATGAAGACAGGACCCACTAGCCCTTTGGGGAGACAGAGGGAGAGTTTGCCAGCACACACCAAAAGCGCTATATATATATCAGGGATAGCCTTATAATAAGTGCTCCCCTATAGCTGCTTTGTTATATAAAAATATCGCCATAAATTTGCCCCCCCTCTCTGTTTTACCCTGTTTCTGTAGTGCAGTGCAGGGGAGAGACCTGGGAGCCGTCCTGACCAGCGGAGCTGTGAGAGGAAATGGCGCCGTGTGCTGAGGAGATAGGCCCCGCCCCTTTTCCGGCGGGCTCGTCTCCCGCTATTTTGAGAAATCAGGCAGGGGTTAAATATCTCCATATAGCCTCTAGGGCTATATGTGAGGTATTTTTAGCCTTTATAGGTACTCATTTTGCCTCCCAGGGCGCCCCCCTCCCAGCGCCCTGCACCCTCAGTGACTGCCGTGTGAAGTGTGCTGAGAGGAAAATGGCGCACAGCTGCAGTGCTGTGCGCTACCTTTAGAAGACTGCAGGAGTCTTCAGCCGCCGATTCTGGACCTCTTCTGTCTTCAGCATCTGCAAGGGGGCCGGCGGCGCGGCTCCGGTGACCATCCAGGCTGTACCTGTGATCGTCCCTCTGGAGCTTGATGTCCAGTAGCCAAGAAGCCAATCCATCCTGCACGCAGGTGAGTTGACTCCTTCTCCCCTCAGTCCCTCGCTGCAGTGATCCTGTTGCCAGCAGGAATCACTGTAACATAAAAAACCTAGCTAAACTTTCTCTAAGCAGCTCTTTAGGAGAGCCACCTAGATTGCACCCTTCTCGGCCGGGCACAAAAATCTAACTGGAGTCTGGAGGAGGGTCATAGGGGGAGGAGCCAGTGCACACCACCTGATCGGAAAAGCTTTACTTTTTGTGCCCTGTCTCCTGCGGAGCCGCTATTCCCCATGGTCCTTTCAGGAACCCCAGCATCCACTAGGACGATAGAGAAATAAAACCTAACTAAAAGCTAGGACCTAACTATCGTACCCTGCTCCAAGGCACTAAAATAAAGACTGAAGTGCTGTTGGAGGTGGAGGGATTATATAGGGGGACGGAGCAAGCTTTCTTAGTTCCAGACTCCAAAGCCCACACTACATATGTGTCCTCATATATCTTGCCTCAATAGGCCATGCAGCAAGAGATGTCTGGCATGAGACAGCCGGCAGCTCTGCTAATGTCGGGCGTCTATTTTTCTTTGCCGAAAATGTTTTTATTCTCATCATAATGTGACTAGGATGCACATGCAGATTAAAATTATATGCGGAATGCCTATATTCTGTGTCGAGACTGTGGCTGTATCTGCATACAAAATGCTACATTACAGTGATTTCCAGGGAAACACTAACAGCATTTCATATGCATATACAGTCGAACACAGAATATAGGCATTCCACATATCATAATTTAATTAGCATAAACTGCGTTTGCATCCTATTCAAATAGCAATGCGGCTTAGACACATTTAAATGGAAAAAGTTGCACATAAAGACACTCTCTGCTACCGAGTCACGGCATGGCCATTGTATATACCCAGATGTAATTGAGCATCCTCCAGATGGATGCAAGAGGAAATGGTTATATACATATAATGCCTGTCAGACAGACAGACATTTTATCTTACAGCATGTAACCCAGCAGACATCGTGGCTATACATTGTAAAATAACTCACAGTGTATACAGCCAACATACAGTTCCTTCACAGCGGAGGAGACACTTCACCATTCCTCACAAGTGAAGGAACAGGGATTTTTCGATCAGCTGCACATATACTGGCCAATGCAGCAGACTTGAAACCTCAAAAATATCAGATTAGACGGACATACTGGTCGATTGGGTATGTCTGACCAAACAATAATATGAGATTGGTTGCACAAATGCACAGTACAGTTCTCTATAATTGTATAATGTATGCCCAGGATAAGCAATACAATAGAATAGCTTTAAAAAAAATGTATCATTCATATTAAAAAAAGAAAAATATAAAAGAAAAATAATAAAAAAATGGGGTCAATTCAACAGCATAGATTGAATAGCGCTGCGAGGGAGCTCCAGGAGTTATTCAATTCAGGGTAATGTGAGGCCAGACTAGAGGATTTCTTTTCGCACCCCTTAGGGGAAGCGAGCAGAAACCCGACAAAAGTACTGTCGCGATGTTGTATTCTGCCCTTCGCACGGCGGAAACAGCATCTCGCCGGGCACCTAAGTCAGAAAGTTCCGGATCTCATGACTAAACACCTTGTTAAGGCCGCGAGAACTGGCCTTCTCCAACATAACAGCGCACTGAACTGAACAGCACTGGGAGCTCCTTTTAGGCGCTATTCAATCCGTGCTGAACTGAATTGATCCCATATAAATTGCTTACATTCTCCGCCATCCAATTCAGATCTTGGAGTTCCAGGACGGCTTGTTCCTTCCTTTTCATTGGAGGCTTGGCAGTCTTTTCCGCTCTTATCAAAGCGGAAGCGGTCAAGGTTAAACATACTCATAATTTCTCACTTGGTGTGCACCACTGAACAATCTGAAAATAGAAATTCATATAAAAATATCAGGAACACAATGCAAAGAAACTGAAAATATGTATAGGCCAGTGGTTCCAAAAATAGGATTTTGGTTACCTACCGGTAAATCCTTTTCTTGTAGTCCGTAGAGGATGCTGGGGTCCATATTAGTACCATGGGGTATAGACAGGTCCACCAGGAGCCATTGGCACTTTAAGAGTTTAATAGTGTGGGCTGGCTCCTCCTAGCAGACTCAGTCTAGAAACTGTGCCCGAGGAGACGACAAAATTCGAGAGAAGGAATTACACAGATAGTGGCGAGATTCACACCAGCTCACACAACATGCAAATCCGGCCAACATGCCGGAAAAACTCAGCAACAGTTGAAAACCGTAAATAACGCTGAACTTACCTAAGAACCAGGCAGAACTGAACTATAAACCAAAGCAGGAAAACGCAGTGCTGGGCAGGCGCCCAGCATCCTCTATGGACCACGAGAAAAGGAGTTACCGGTAGGTTACCAAAATCCTATTTTCTCTTACGTCCTAGAGGATGCTGGGGTCCATATTAGTACCATGGGGATGTACCAAAGCTCCCAGTACGGGAGGGAGAGCGCAGAGACTCCTGCAACACTGCTTGACCAAACTTGAGGTCATCAGAGGCCAAAGTATCGAACTTGTAAAACTTGTCAAACGTGTTCGACCCAGACCAAGTAGCTGCTCGACAGAGTTGTACCGCCGCGACCCTCCGGGCAGCCGCCCAGGAAGAGCCCACTTTACGAGTAGAGTGGGCCTTTACAGATTCTGGACACAGCAATCCTGCCGTGGAATAGGCATGCTGGATAGTGAACCTGATCCAGCGTGAAATCGAATGCTTAGAAGCAGGACATCCAATTTTCTTGGGATCATAGAGGACAAACAGTCACTTTTCCTATGACGAGCCGTCCTCTTCACGTAAATCTTCAAAGTCCTCACTACATCCAAGGCCTTTGAAGTAATTGAGGAGTCAGTAGCCATTGGCATCACAATAGGTTGGTTGATATGGAAAGCCGACACAACCTTAGGCAGGAACTGTGGACGAGTCCTAAGTTCCGCCCTGTCCTCATGGAAGATCAGATAGGGGCTTTTACAAGATAAAGCCCAAATTCCGACATGCGTCGTGCAGAAGCCAAGGCCAAAAAGGTGATCGCCTTCCACGTGAGAAACTTGAGAATAGCCACCTGTAGAGGATCAAACCAAGCAGATTGCCGGAACTGCAACACCACATCAAGATCCTATGGTGCCGTAAGCGCCACAAAGGGTGGCTGGATGTGCAGAACCCCTTTCAAAAAGGTCTGAACCTCAGAAAGAACAGCCAATTGCTTTTGGAACAAGATGGACAAAGCAGAGATCTGGACCTTAAATGGAGCCCAATCTCAGTCCCATATCCACCCCTGCTTGCAGGAAAAGGAGAAAACTTCCAAGTTGAAACTCCACCGCCGGAAACTTCTTGGCCTCACACCAAGAAACATTTTTTCCAAATGCGATGGTAATGTTTAGACATTACCACCTTCCTGGCCTGTAGGAATGACCTCACTCTGGATACCTTTCAGAGCTAAGATCTGGCGCTCAACCGCCATGCCGTCAAACGTAGCCGCGGAAAGTCTTGATAAGCGAACGGCCCCTGCAGGAGTAGATCCTCCAGCAGAAGATCCAGTAGATCCGCGTACCAAGCCCTCCTTGGCCAGTCCGGAGCAATGAGGAATGCCAGAACATTTGTTCTTCTCACGAGCTGAAGAACCTTTGGTATCAGAGGAAGTGGAGGGAACACATACACTGACTTGAACACCCACGGTGTTACCAGTGCGTGCGGGTCTCTCGACCTGGAACAGTACCTCCGTAGTTTCCTGTTGAGACGGGAGGCCATCATGTCTATGTGAGGAACCCCCCACCAACCGGTTACCTCCTTGAACACCACCGGATGGAGGCACCACTCCCCTGGATGGAGATCGTGTCTGCTGAGGAAGTCTGCTTCCCAGTTGTCTACGCCCGGAATGAAGATTGCAGACATCGCCACCGCGTGCCTTTCTGCCCAGATGAGGATTTTGACACCTCGGACATGGCAGCCCTGCTCTTCGGTCCGCCTTGTCGGTTTATGTAGGCCACTGTGGTCACACATTGTCCGACTGCACCTGAACAGCCCAATCCTGTAGAAGGTGTGCTGCTTGCAGAAGGTCGTTGTACACGGCCCTGAGTTCCAGGATGTTTATTGGGAGAAGTGATTCTTGATCCGACCATCGTCCCTGAAAGGTTTCCCCCAGAGCGACTGCTCCCCAACCTCTTAGACTTGCATCTGTGGTTAAAAGGATCCAGTCTTGAATTCCGAACCTTCGCCCTTCCAGAAGGTGCGGAAGTTGCAGCCACCAGAAGAGTGAAATCCTGGCTTTCGGAGATAGGCGTATCCTCTTGTGCATGTGTAGGTGAGAGCCAGACCACTGGTCCAAGAGGTCCAGCTGAAAAGGTCGAGCATGAAACCTGCCGTACTGCAGAGCCCCGTAGGCGGCAACCATCTTCCCCAGAAGGCGTGTGCATTGATGAACCGATACCGCCTTGTCAGCTCCAGATTAGACTTTGGAAGGTTCAGGATCCACCGTGCTTCCCGAGCAGCTGCGTCGTGAGCGCGATGGACCGCAACAACCTCTCCCTGGACGACGCCTTTATCAGGAGATCGTCCAGATATCGAATTATGTTCACCCCGTTTGCGGATAACCATCATCTCCGCCACCACCTTGGTGAAGATCCTCGGTGCAGTGGAGAGGCCAAACGGCAGCGCCTGGAACTGATAGTGATCATCTAACAGCGCAAACCTGAGATATGCTTGATGCGGCGCCCAAATGGGAATGTGGAGGTAAGCATCCTTGATGTACAGAGACACCAGGAACTCCCCCTCCGTCAGTCCTGAGATGACAGCTCTCAGAGATTCCATCTTGAATTTGAACTCCCTGAGATAAGGGTTCAAAGACTTTAAGTTTAGAATAGGCCGTACCAAACCATCCGGTTTTGGTACCACGAAAAGGTTCGAATAATAACCCTTGTTCCACTGCTGAAGTGGGACCGGAACTATGACCTCTGAAACCACCAATTTTCTGATGGCTTCCAGAAGAATTGTCTTGTCTGCCAGCAGGGCTGGCAAGCCTGACTTGCAGAAACGGTGAGGCAGGGGATCTTGAAACTCCAGTCTGTACCCTTTGGACACTATATCCAGGACCGAGGGGTCCAGACCCGACGACACCCAGATGTGGCTGAACTGCAGTAGTCTTGCCCCCACCTGACCCTCCTCCAGGCCTAGCTGTCCACCGTCATGCGGAGGACTTAGGGGTATCAGAAGCGGGCTTCTGGGTCTGGGAACCTGCGGGAGCAGGTTTCTTTCCTTTGGCACGACCACCTCTGAAGGTGTTCGAAGGCTTATTCTTTCTAGGCCTCGCGGGCCGAAAGGACTGACGTGGTTGATGAAAAAGGATTCTTCGTAGCCGGTGCAGCTGAGGGGAGAAAAGGAGACTTACCCGTGGTAGCCGTGGCAATCCACACATCCAGCGCCTCCCCAAAGAGAGCCTGACCTTTGTATGGTAGGCCCTCCGCACACTTCCTGGATTCTACGTCCGCAGACCAGTTGCGCAGCCAGAGACCCCTGAGAGCCGAGACGGACATGGAGGAGATCCCCTCAGCCATGGAACCCAGGTCCTTCATGGAATCCACCAGGAACCCTGCAGAATCCTGAATATTACGTAAAAACAAATCAACGTCACCTTTATCCAGCGTAGTCGATTCCCCTGCAGAGTGATTGACCACCTGGCAATAGCTTTAGCAATCCAAGCACAGGCTATAGTAGGCCGCAATATAGCCCCTGAAGCCGTGTAAATGGATTTCAGCGTAGCATCCACCTTGCGATCTGCTGGGTCCTTTAACGAGGTAGATCCCGGGACCGGTAACACCACCTGTTTGGACAGCCTGGAGACAGAGGCGTCGACTATCGGTGGGGACTCCCATCTCTTTATATCTTCCTCTGGGAATGGAAAAGCAACCAAGACTCTCTTGGGAATCTGGAATTTCTTTTCCGGAGTTTCCCATGACTTTTCAAAGATAGCATTTAATTCTTTGGATGCCTGGAAGGCGAGTGGGAACTTCTTATTATCTGTAAAGAAGGCCTCCTCCACCTGTTCTGGAGCTGTGTCCGAAATGTGTAAAACATCCCTAACAGCCTCCATCATCAACTGCACCACCTTGGCAAGTGATGCTGACCCCCTCAACACATCCCCGTCACCGTCTGCAGCGTCAGAGTCGGTGTCCGTGTCATCCTACATAATTGCAAGTGCACGTTTGTGAAAATGTACCACAGGGGACCCCGAGGAGGCAGTATCAGACCATACAACCATAGAGGACTGGAGGACCTGAGTGGCATGCTCAGTCCTAGCAACTCTATCAGAAATCGGAGAAATAGTCCCCCTCAGAGAGACTAACCATTCTGGCTCTCTAGCTGGGATCTGCGCTAAAACAGTGCAATCCTGATTACATGGAATGGAGTCTTCCTGGGAAGACAAATCCTCTGCAGCATATGAAACAGTGTCCCTAGACATGTTGTCACACACCCACCAAACACCCCACAAACACACAGAGTACTGGGCAGAGTTTTCCTCCCAAGAATGGCAGAGAGACACAGAGATTGGAGCCAACCCACACACAGCGCTATTAGTGTATAGGGAGACCCTAAACCCGCGCTGACTGTGTCCCTTAATAGGTGACAGTCTCCACACAGCCTCCCCTCCCTTCTAAAACCCCCTGGTATCGTACAGATAGCTGGAGTCGCTCTGGAGGGACCTGTGTATCCGCTGGCAGTGAGCTGCAGGCAGGAAAATGGTGCTGAACGCTGCTGGGTCCGCTCTGAGAAGCTCCGCCCCCTCCATGGCACTGTCTTCCCGCTCTTTGAAAGATTATACTGGCCGGAGTATTTGGTGAAGGCCTGGATCCGCAGACCCCGACAGGCTTGGTGAGGTCAGTGTAGAGTTCAGAGCTGGCCCAGGGCGCCCCTCCCAGCGCCGCACCGCAGAGCCTTCCTATCCTCTAGCCGCCCTTTTCACACTGTTCCCCGCTTGCAGGGGGGACAGTGACTCACTCGCCACTCTTCAGGTCCGAGGGGGTGGCGGCTGGCTGCCGGGGCGAGCGTTCCCCTGTGGCGGGGCGCGATCGGACCACTCTGGAGCGCAATGTCCAGTCAGCGGGGGCAGTGGCTCAAGACCCCGCAGGGCGGACACTGCTCCCTCCCCCTCAGTCCCTCGCTGCAGCCTCCATGTAAAATAACAAACTCTGAAAAGAAAGAAAGAAAAAACTTTTTTCTAAGAGAACTCTGTAAAGCTCCCATAGCTGTGACCGGCATAGAGGGAGGAGCCAGCCCACATTATTAAACTCTTAAAGTGCCAATGGCTCCTGGTGGACCCGTCAATACCCCATGGTACTAATATGTACCCCAGCATCCTCTAGGACGTAAGAGAAAAGGGTTTGTTTTTTTAAGTCTCGACGACCTAGACGAGTACCAGAATTGTTTTTCACTTGACTCCTAGTCCAAACGGTTCTTATTGAGAAATTTAGAAAGAAATATTAAAAGTAAAGTAAATATGGTTTATATGTCATACTTCGGCTCAGCTGTGTAGTGAGGGACAAGATTTGCTTCTGTTTGTCCACGTATTTTATGATTGGCAGCCACCAGCACTGGCTTTGCCTATTACATTGGCCATGAATAATTTTAATTGGTCCTGGGCCACCAATTCAGGTAACCCCTGCAAGTGTCCCAAGGTACCCCAGGGTGCCACGGCACACAGTTTGAGAACCACTGGTATAGGCATTTTTATTATTCTTTCTAACCCTCTACTTATGGCTTTAGCTGTGTCTGAATGTAGTATGTACAAAAAGGAATTTCTGAATGGCTGTTGGTTCACTTAGCTGTCATTTTTTGCCATTTTCTTATTCAATCTTATATTAATAATTAAATCACTGTAACAAGGATGACAAAAGAATTATGTTTGGGAGCATAATTAATATAACAAAAGTAAGCATACTTAGAGACTACAACTTTAACCACTTGTCTGGCATGGTTGCATCTGCTACGACCACGCAAAGCTGGGCTTTCCCTGACATTGTCGCATCTGAAGCAACCAGTCAGAAACTTCCAGTACCCGCCAATCTGAGAGGGACCTCCTGGCCCCTCTGCAGCCTTGGATCCCTTAGTGTCTGCTGATCACTGCTGGCAATATTATAGAAGAGGCTATTTGCTATTTAGCATAGTGTTTCTGTTAAGACTTTTTTGACAGGGTACCGTGCCCTGCCCATTTTTTAAAATGTTGAGATGCACTCTGTCCATTTCGCAAGTGTTGCGCCTGCACTTCTCCAGGGAAAGCCGACAGAGTCTGGGAACAACAGAAGATAGGTAGAGCGAAGGCAAGACCTCCAGCAACAACCTAGCCCTCAAGAGGAATGCCACACATATTTCAAAGAAGAAAAGGGCTTTGGCAAACTGCTCAGTGTCACCCCTCACAAGCCAGTAGCCTGTACACAGCAAAAGAAAGGGGTACAGGGTTTGGATATCTCATCCCTCCATTCATATTTCACTGCGTCACGTCCATTTCAGGGTTAGTTCTACAACGGCAGCAAGTCTCCACAGACTGGAGTGTGGACTCCAGCAGTGCCAGAGCAGATGGAGGAGTACCCGAGGTACAGGCAGGGATGGAAGGACACACTTTAACATCCAAATGGAGGCAAGACTGGGTAGGGTACCACAGGACGCGCTGAGGATCTGGACTTGCCATCATCTGCATGAGAAACCTATTTGGGAAGTTGGGCCTTCCTTTTTTTTTTTTAAGGAATTTGTTTCTTATTTTTTACAGGAAACAAGTGTGAATTTTTGGAAGTATTGTGGAAGTTTAATTTTTATAAAGATGTTGCTATGAGTGACTGAGTTGAAAGTGGAAAGCATCTTTGTGTAAACAGTCTGCATCTAATCCCTGTGCAGTGGGTACAGGCCTGTCCTGGAAGGGTCACCGCAAAGCTCCTCCCTATCTGCATGGAGGCTGGGTTACATGGTCCTATTCGGTCACTCTGTGTCAAAGAAACACACTGATTTTATCTCACCAGCTCAGATTTTGATAAAATTTGGTATATGGAGAGTATATGTAAGTCCTTGTGTACATGGACAGACGGGACAGGCCAAGTGGTTCTTATCTGCCATCACATCTAATAACTGAACCCAACCACTAAACCCACTCTAATCCAGTAAACTAACACTTACCCAAACACCCCTGGTACCATAAAGGGAAGACTGGATGGGCCATATGGTTCTTATTTGCTGTTAAATTGTATGTTTCTGTGTTCACAGGATTAGGGTAATTCTATATAAAAATCAACATACTTTGTTAAAATTTTAATTCACCAGCTCAGATTTTGTTCAAATTTGGTATATGGAGAGTAAATATGTAGTCTACAACAAAAAATGGTGGCTTGTTTATGTGATTGACAAGAATGAAGATGAATTAAAAGTGACCTTCCTTCATGCAGCTGGACCTTCACCATCATTCTTCTATCCAAGGAAGCCTGATGTAGTATGAACACCTCTAGCAGATGTCTTATGCAAAGTGGACCCTATGGGGTATATGCAATTGCGGTCGAATTCCCGAAATTGTCGAATTTCGGGTCATTTTCGACCAAAAAAAAAATTTGCCTATGCAATTCAGTGCTTTCCGACCAAAAAACGGACTTTCAAAATTCGACTTTTTGAAATTCGAATTTTTGCAAATTCGACTTTTCTGCAATGATACAAGTGCTGCAATTCGACCAAAGCATATTCAATTCAAGTTTGGAAATTCGACAGCAGTGCTTTTAGACCGCAAATTCGTCATTTTCAATCCGCCACACTTTGGAGGGTGAAAACAAATAAAAAAAATTTAAACATGTTTTTTTTTGTGTTTTTTTTTTGGGGAATAGCAGATCTATTTATATTAGAAGGGATTAGGTAGTTTTTTTTTTTTTTTTTTGGAGGCACAAATATTATTTATATATTTTTTAAAATATTATTTTTATTTATTTATTTTTTTTATTGCTGGAACGGTAAAATCCTAAAAAAAAATGGCGTGGGGTCCCCCCTCCAAAGCATAACCAGCCTCGGGCTCTTCAAGCTGGTCCTGGTTCTAAAAATGCGGGGGAAAAAATAAGAATTTACTTACCGATAATTCTATTTCTCGGAGTCCGTAGTGGATGCTGGGGTTCCTGAAAGGACCATGGGGAATAGCGGCTCCGCAGGAGACAGGGCACAAAAAGTAAAGCTTTAGGATCAGGTGGTGTGCACTGGCTCCTCCCCCTGTGACCCTCCTCCAAGCCTCAGTTAGGATACTGTGCCCGGACGAGCGTACACAATAAGGAAGGATTTTGAATCCCGGGTAAGACTCATACCAGCCACACCAATCACACTGTACAACCTGTGATCTGAACCCAGTTAACAGTATGATAACAGCGGAGCCTCTGAAAAGATGGCTCACAACAATAATAACCCGATTTTTGTAACTATGTACAAGTAATGCAGATAATCCGCACTTGGGATGGGCGCCCAGCATCCACTACGGACTCCGAGAAATAGAATTATCGGTTAGTAAATTCTTATTTTCTCTATCGTCCTAGTGGATGCTGGGGTTCCTGAAAGGACCATGGGGATTATACCAAAGCTCCCAAACGGGCGGGAGAGTGCGGATGACTCTGCAGCACCGAATGAGAGAACTCCAGGTCCTCCTTAGCCAGGGTATCAAATTTGTAGGATTTTACAAACGTGTTTGCCCCTGACTAAATAGCCGCTCGGCAAAGTTGTAAAGCCGAGACCCCTCGGGCAGCCGCCCAAGATGAGCCCACCTTCCTTGTGGAATGGGCATTTACATATTTTGGCTGTGGTAGGCCTGCCACAGAATGTGCAAGCTGAATTGTATTACACATCCAACTAGCAATAGTCTGCTTAGAAGCAAGAGCACCCAGTTTGTTGGGTGCATACAGGATAACAGCAAGTCAGTTTTCCTGACTCCAGCCGTCCTGGAACCTATACTTTCAGGGCCCTGACAACATCCAGCAACTTGGAGTCCTCCAAGTCCCTAGTAGGCGCAAGGCACCACAATAAGCTGGTTCAGGTGAAACACTGACACCACCTTAGGGAGAGAACTGGGGACGAGTCCGCAGCTCTGCCCTGTCCGAATGGACAAACAGATATGGGCTTTTTTGAGAAAAAACCCACCAATTTGACACTCGCCTGGCCCAGGCCAGGGCCAAGAGCATGGTCACTTTTCATGTGAGATGCTTCAAATCCACAGATTTGACTGGTTTTAAACCAATGTGATTTGAGGAATCCCAGAACTACGTTGAGACCCCACAGTGCCACTGGAGGCACAAAAGGGGGTTGTATATGCAATACTCCCTTGACAAACTTCTGGACTTCAGGAACTGAAGCCAATTCTTTCTGGAAGAAAATCGACAGGGCCGAAATTTGAACCTTAATGGGCCCCAATTTTAGGCCCATAGACACTCCTGTTTGCAGGAAATGCAGGAATCGACCGAGTTGAAATTTCTTCGTGGGGCCTTCCTGGCCTCACACCACGCAACATATTTTCGCCACATGTGGTGATAATGTTGTGCGGTCACCTCCTTCCTGGCTTTGACCAGGGTAGGAATGACCTCTTCCGGAATGCCTTTTTCCCTTAGGATCCGGCGTTCCACCGCCATGCCGTCAAACGCAGCTGCGGTAAGTCTTGGAACAGACATGGTACTTGCTGAAGCAAGTCCCTTCTTAGCGGCAGAGGCCATAAGTCCTCTGTGAGCATCTCTTGAAGTTCCGGGTACCAAGTCCTTCTTGGCCAATCCGGAGCCATGAGTATAGTTCTTACTCCTCTACGTCTTATAATTCTCAGTACCTTAGGTATGAGAAGCAGAGGAGGGAACACATACACCGACTGGTACACCCACGGTGTTACCAGAACGTCCACAGCTATTGCCTGAGGGTCTCTTGACCTGGCGCAATACCTGTCCCGTTTTTTGTTCAGACGGGACGCCATCATGTCCACCTTTGGTATTTTCCAACGGTTCACAATCATGTGGAAAAACTTCCCGATGAAGTTTCCACTCTCCCGGGTGGAGGTCGTGCCTGCTGAGGAAGTCTGCTTCCCAGTTTCCACTCCCGGAATGAAACACTGCTGACAGTGCTATCACATGATTTTCCGCCCAGCGAAAAGTCCTTGCAGTTTTTGCCATTGCCCTCCTGCTTCTTGTGCCGCCCTGTCTGTTTACGTGGGCGACTGCCGTGATGTTTTTCACACTGGATCAATACCGGCTGACCTTGAAGCAGAGGTCTTGCTAAGCTTAGAGCATTATAAATTTACCCTTAGCTCCAGTATATTTATGTGGAGAAAAGTCTCCAGACTTGATCACACTCCGTGGAAATTTTTTCCTTGTGTGACTGCTCCCCAGCCTCTCGGGCTGGCCTCCGTGGTCACCAGCATCCAATCCTGAATGCCGAATCTGCGGCCCTCTAGAAGATGAGCACTCTGTAACCACCACAGGAGAGACACCCTTGTCCTTGGATATAGGGTTATCCGCTGATGCATCTGAAGATGCGATCCGGACCATTTGTCCAGCAGATCCCACTGAAAAGTTCTTGCGTGAAATCTGCCGAATGGAATTGCTTCGTAGGAAGCCACCATTTTTACCAGGACCCTTGTGCAATGATGCACTGACACTTTTCCTGGTTTTAGGAGGTTCTTGACTAGCTCGGATAACTCCCTGGCTTTCTCTTCCGGGAGAAACACCTTTTTCTGGACTGTGTCCAGAATCATCCCTAGGCACAGCAGACGTGTCGTCAGGATCAGCTGCGATTTTGGAATATTTAGAATCCATCCGTGCTGTTGTAGCAGTATCCGAGATAGTGCTACTCCGACCTCCAACTGTTCCCTGGACTTTGCCCTTATCAGGAGATCGTCCAAGTAAGGGGTAATTAAGACGCCTTTTCTTCGAAGAAGAATCATCATTTCGGCCATTACCTTGGTAAAGACCCGGGGTGCCGTGGACAATCCAAACGGCAGCATCTGAAACTGACAGTGACAGTTCTATACCACGAACCTGAGGTACCCTTAGTGAGAAGGGCAAATTTGGGACATGGAGGTAAGCATCCCTGATGTCTCGGGACACTATATAGTCCCCTTCTTCCTGGTTCGTTATCACTGCTCTGAGTGACTCCATCTTGATTTGAACCTTTGTAAGTGTTCACATTTTTTTAGATTTAGAATAGGTCTCACCTAGCCTTCTGGCTTCAGTACCACAATATAGTGTGGAATAATACCCCTTTCCTTGTTGTAGGAGGGGTAATTTGATTATCACCTGCTGGGAATACAGCTTGTGAATTTTTTCCCATACTGCCTCCTTGTCGGAGGGATACCTTGGTAAACCAGACTTCAGGAGCCTGCGAGGGGGAAACGTTTCGACATTCCAATCTGTACCCCTGGGATACTACTTGTAGGATCCAGGGGTCCTGTACGGTCCCAGCGTCATGCTGAGAGCTTGGCAGAAGCGGTGGAAGGCTTCTGTTCCTGGGAATGGGCTGCCTGCTGCAGTCTTCTTCCCTTTCCTCTATCCCTGGGCAAATATGACTCTTATAGGGACGAAAGGACTGAGGCTGAAAAGACGGTGTCTTTTTCTGCAGAGATGTGACTTAGGGTAAAAACGGTGGATTTTCCAGCCGTTGCCGTGGCCACCAGGTCCGATGGACCGACCCCAAATAACTCCTCTTCCTTTATACGGCAATACACCTTTGTGCCGTTTGGAATCTGCATCACCTGACCACTGTCGTGTCCATAAACATCTTCTGGCAGATATGGACATCGCACTTACTCTTGATGCCAGAGTGCAAATATCCCTCTGTGCATCTCGCATATATAGAAATGCATCCTTTAAATGCTCTATAGTCAATAAAATACTGTCCCTGTCAAGGGTATCAATATTTTTAGTCAGGGAATCCGACCAAGCCACCCCAGCTCTGCACATCCAGGCTGAGGCGATCGCTGGTCGCAGTATAACACCAGTATGTGTGTATATACTTTTATATGATATTTTCCAGCCTCCTGTCAGCTGGCTCCTTGAGGACGGCCCTATCTATAGACGGTACCGCCACTTGTTTTGATAAGCGTGTGAGCGCCTTATCCACCCTAAGGGGTGTTTCCCAACGCGCCCTAACTTCTGGCGGGAAAGGGTATACCGCCAATAATTTTCTATCGGGGGGAACCCACGCATCATCACACACTTCATTTAATTTATCTGATTCAGGAAAAACTACAGGTAGTTTTTTCACATCCCACATAATACCCTCTTTTGTGGTACTTGTAGTATCAGAAATATGTAACACCTCCTTCATTGCCCTTAACGTGTGGCCCTAATAAGGAATACGTTTGTTTATTCACCGTCGACACTGGATTCAGTGTCCGTGTCTGTGTCGACCGACTAAGGTAAACGGGCGTTTTAAAACCCCTGACGGTGTTTTTGAGACGTCTGGACCGGTACTAATTGTTTGTCGGCCGTCTCATGTCGTCAACCGACCTTGCAGCGTGTTGACATTATCACGTAATTCCCTAAATAAGCCATCCATTCCGGTGTCGACTCCCTAGAGAGTGACATCACCATTACAGGCAATTGCTCCGCCTCCTCACCAACATCGTCCTCATACATGTCGACACACACGTACCGACACACAGCACACACACAGGGAATGCTCTGATAGAGGACAGGACCCACTAGCCCTTTGGAGAGACAGAGGGAGAGTTTGCCAGCACACACCAAAAAACGCTATAATTATATAGGGACAACCTTATATAAGTGTTTTCCCTTATAGCATCTTTTTATATATTTCTAACGCCAAATTAGTGCCCCCCCTCTCTGTTTTAACCCTGTTTCTGTAGTGCAGTGCAGGGGAGAGCCTGGGAGCCTTCCCTCCAGCCTTTCTGTGAGGGAAAATGGCGCTGTGTGCTGAGGAGATAGGCCCCGCCCCTTTTTCGGCGGGCTCGTCTCCCGCTCTTCAACGGATTCTGGCAGGGGTTAAATATCTCCATATAGCCCCCGGAGGCTATATGTGAGGTATTTTTTTGCCAAAAAATAGGTTTACATTGCCTCCCAGGGCGCCCCCCTCCCAGCGCCCTGCACCCTCAGTGACTGCCGTGTGAAGTGTGCTGAGAGCAATGGCGCACAGCTGCAGTGCTGTGCACTACCTTAAGAAGACTGAGGAGTCTTCTGCCGCCGATTCTGGACCTTCTTCTCTTTTCAGCATCTGCAAGGGGGCCGGCGGCGAGGCTCCGGTGACCATCCAGGCTGTACCTGTGATCGTCCCTCTGGAGCTAATGTCCAGTAGCCTAAGAAGCCAATCCATCCTGCACGCAGGTGAGTTCACTTCTTCTCCCCTAAGTCCCTTGTTGCAGTGATCCTGTTGCCAGCAGGACTCACTGTAAAAATAAGAATTTACTTACCGATAATTCTATTTCTCGGAGTCCGTAGTGGATGCTGGGGTTCCTGAAAGGACCATGGGGAATAGCGGCTCCGCAGGAGACAGGGCACAAAAAAGTAAAGCTTTTACCAGATCAGGTGGTGTGCACTGGCTCCTCCCCCTATGACCCTCCTCCAGACTCCAGTTAGGTACTGTGCCCGGACGAGCGTACACAATAAGGGAGGCAATTTGAATCCCGGGTAAGACTCATACCAGCCACACCAATCACACCGTACAACTTGTGATCTAAACCCAGTTAACAGTATGATAACAGAAAGAGCCTCTTAAAGATGGCTCCTTAACAATATAACCCGAATTTGTTAACAATAACTATGTACAGTATTGCAGATAATCCGCACTTGGGATGGGCGCCCAGCATCCACTACGGACTCCGAGAAATAGAATTATCGGTAAGTAAATTCTTATTTTCTCTATCGTCCTAAGTGGATGCTGGGGTTCCTGAAAGGACCATGGGGATTATACCAAAGCTCCCAAACGGGCGGGAGAGTGCGGATGACTCTGCAGCACCGAATGAGAGAATTCCAAGTCCTCTTTTGCCAGGGTATCAAATTTGTAGAATTTTACAAACGTGTTTTCCCCCGACCACGTAGCTGCTCGGCAGAATTGTAATGCCGAGACCCCTCGGGCAGCCGCCCAAGATGAGCCCACCTTCCTTGTGGAATGGGCCTTAACAGATTTAGGCTGTGGCAGGCCTGCCACAGAATGAGCAAGTTGAATTGTGTTACAAATCCAACGAGCAATCGTCTGCTTAGAAGCAGGGGCACCCAACTTGTTGGGTGCATATAGTATCAACAGCGAGTCAGATTTTCTGACTTCAGCCGTCCTTGAAATGTATATTTTTAAGGCTCTGACAACGTCCAACAACTTGGAGTCCTCCAAGTCGCCAGTGGCCGCAGGCACCACAATAGGTTGGTTCAGGTGAAACGCTGATACCACCTTAGGGAGAAAATGCGGACGAGTCCTCAGTTCTGCCCTATCCGAATGGAAGATTAGATAAGGGCTTTTATAAGATAAAGCCGCCAATTCAGATACTCTCCTGGCGGAAGCCAGGGCCAGTAACATAGTCACTTTCCATGTGAGATATTTAAAATCCACCTTTTTCAATGGTTCAAACCAATGGGATTTGAGGAAATCTAAAACTACATTTAGATCCCACGGTGCCACCGGAGGCACCACAGGAGGCTGTATATGCAGTACTCCTTTAACAAAAGTCTGTACCTCAGGAACTGAGGCCAATTCTTTTTGGAAGAATATTGACAGGGCCGAAATTTGAACCTTAATAGATCTCAATTTGAGACCCATAGACAATCCTGATTGTAGGAAATGTAGGAAACGACCCAGTTGAAATTCCTCCGTCGGAACACTCCGATCCTCGCACCACGCGACATATTTTCGCCAAATGCGGTGATAATGTTTCGCGGTGACTTCCTTCCTTGCCTTAATCAAGGTAGGAATGACTTCTTCTGGAATGCCTTTCCCTTTTAGGATCTGGCGTTCAACCGCCATGCCGTCAAACGCAGCCGCGGTAAGTCTTGAAAGAGACAGGGACCCTGTTGTAGCAGGTCCCTTCTCAGAAGTAGAGGGCACGGGTCGTCCGTGACCAACTCTTGAAGTTCCGGGTACCAAGTCCTTCTTGGCCAATCCGGAGCCACTAGTATTGTTCTTACTCCTCCTCACCGTATAATCTTCAATACCTTTGGTATGAGAGGCAGAGGAGGAAACACATATACTGATTTGTACACCCAAGGTGTTACCAGTGCGTCCACAGCTATTGCCTGTGGATCTCTTGACCTGGCGCAATACTTGTCCAGTTTCTTGTTGAGGCGAGACGCCATCATGTCTACCATTGGTCTTTCCCAACAGTTTATTAGCATGTGGAAGACTTCTGGATGAAGACCCCCCTCTCCCGGGTGAATATCGTGTCTGCTGAGGAAGTCTGCTTCCCAGTTGTCCACGCCCGGGAAGAACACTGCTGACAGTGCTATTACGTGATTCTCCGCCCAGCGAAGAATCTTGGCAGCTTCTGCCATTGCACTCCTGCTTCTTGTGCCGCCCTGTCTGTTTACATGGGCGACCGCCGTGATGTTGTCCGACTGAATCAACACCGGTTTTCCTTGCAGGAGTGGTTCCGCCTGGCTTAGAGCATTTTAGATTGCTCTTAGTACCAGAATGTTTATGTGAAGAGACTTTTCCAGGTTCGTCCATACCCCCTGGAAGTTTCTTCCTTGTGTGACTGCTCCCCAACCTCTCAGGCTGGCGTCCGTGGTCACCAGGATCAAATCCTGTATGCCGAATCTGCGGCCCTCCAATAGATGAGCCTTTTGCAACCACCACAGAAGATATACCCTTGTCCTTGGCGACAGGGTTATTCGCAGGTGCATCTGAGGATGCGACCCTGACCATTTGTCCAACAGATCCCTTTGGAAAATTCTTGCATGGAATCTGCCGAATGGAATTGCTTCGTAAAAAGCCACCATTTTTCCCAGGACTCTTGTGCATTGATGTACAGACACCTTTCCTGGTTTTAGGAGGTTCCTGACAGGTCGGATAACTCCTTGGCTTTTTCCTCGGGAAGAAAAACCTTTTTCTGAACCGTGTCCAGAATCATCCCTAGGAACAGCAGACGTATCGTCGGAAAACAGCTGCGATTCTTGGAATATTTAGAATCCAGTCGTGCCGTCGAAGAACTACTTTAGATAGTGCTCTTCCGACCTCCAACTGTTCTCTGGAACTTGCCCTTTTTAGGTCGTGCAAGTAAGGGATAATTTAGATGCCTTTTTTCTTTGAAGAAACATCTTTTCGGCCATTACCTTGGTAAAAAGGCCCGGGGTGCCGTGGATAATTCAAACGGCATCGTCTGAAACTGATATTGACAGTTCTGTACCACGAACCAGAGGTACCCTTGATGAGAAGGACAAAATTTGGACATGGAGGTAATCCTTGATGTCCAGGGACACCATATAGTCCCCTTTTTTCCGGTTCGCTATCACTGCTCTGAGTGACTTTATCTCGATTTGAACCTTTTATGTAAGTGTTCAAAACATTTTAGATTTAGACTATGTGTCACCAAGCCGTCTGGCTTCAGTACCACAATATAGTGTGGAAAAATAATACCCTTTTCCTTGTCGTAGGAGGGGTACTTTGATTATCACCTGCTGGATATACAGCTTGTGAATTGTTTCCAATGCTGCCTCCCTGTCGGAGGGAGCCGTTGGTAAAGCAGACTTCAGGAACCTGCGAGGAGAAGATGTCTCGACTCTCCAATCTTTACCCCTGGGATAATACTCGTACGATCTAGGGGTCAACTTGCGAGTGATCCCACTGCGCCCTGAGACTCTTGAGACTACCCCCCCACCTTGAGTCCGCTTGCACGGCCCCAGCGTCATGCTGAGGACTTGGCAGACGCGGTGGAGGGCTTCTTTTCCTGGGAAAGGGCTGCCTGCTGCAGTCTACTTCCCTTACCTCTATGTCTGGGCAGATATGACTGGCCTTTTGCCTGCATGCCCTCATGGGAAAGGAAAGATTGAGGCTGAAAAGACGGTGTCTTTTTTAGCTGAGATGTAACTTGGGGTAAAAAAGGTTGGATTTCCCAGCTGTTGCTGTGGTCCCCAGGTCCGATGGACCGACCCCCAAATAACTCCTTCCCTTTATACAGCAATACTTCCATCTGCCGTATGGGATCTGTATCACCTGACCACTGTCGTGTCCCTGACATCTTCTGGGAGATATGGACAACGCACTTATCTTGATGCCAGAGAGCAAATATCCCTCTGTGCATCTCACATACATATATATAGAATGCATCCTATTAAATGCTCTACATGAATAAAATATTTTCAGTCAGGGAATCCGACCAAGCCAACCCAGCACTGCATCTCCAGGCTGATGGCGATCGCTGGTCGCAGTATAACCACCGTATGTGTGTATATACTTTTTAGGATATTTTTCCAGCTTCCTATCAGCTGGCTCCTTGAGGGCGGCCGTATCTGGAGACGGTAACGCCACTTGATAAGCGTGTGAGCGCCTTATCACCCTAAGGGGTGTTTCCCAACGTACCCTAATTTCTGGCGGGAAAGGGTATAACGCCAATATTTGCTATCGGGGTAACCCTACGCATCATCACACACTTCATTTTATTTTATCTGATTCAGGAAAAACTACAGGTAGTTTTTTCACTCCCACATAATACCCTTTCTTGTGGTACTTGTAGTATCAGAAACACGTAACACCTCCTTCATTGCCCTTAACGTGTGGCCCTATTTTTTGAGAAATACGTTTGTTTATTCACCGTCGACACTGTATTCAGTGTCCGTGTCTGTGTCTGTGTCGACCGACTGAGGTAAATGGGCGTTTTTTAAAACCCCTGACGGTGTTTCTGAGACGCCTGGACCGGTCCTAATAGATTGTCGGCCGTCTCATGTCGTCAACCGACCTTGCAGCGTGTTGACATTCTCACGTAATTCTCTAAATAAGCCATCCATTCCGGTGTCGACTCCCTAGAGAGTGACATCACCATTACAGGCAATTTCTCCGCCTCCTCACCAACATCGTCCTCATACATGTCGACACACACGTACCGACACACAGCACACACACCGGGAATGCTCTGACAGAGGACAGGACCCACTAGCCCTTTGGGGAGACAGAGGGAGAGTCTGCCAGCACACACCAAAAACGCTATAATTATATAGGGACAACCTTATATAAGTGTTTCTCCCTTATAGCATCTTTTATATATATACAATATCGCCAAAATCAGTGCCCCCCCTCTCTGTTTTAACCCTGTTTCTGTAGTGCAGTGCAGGGGAGAGCCTGGGAGCCTTCTCTCCAGCTTTTCTGTGAGAGAAAATGGCGCTGTGTGCTGAGGAGATAGGCCCCGCCCCTTTTTCGGCGGGCTCGTCTCCCGCTATTTTTGAAGTTAGGCAGGGGTTAAATATCTCCATATAGCCTCTGTGGGCTATATGTGAGGTATTTTTTGCCTCTAATAAGGTTTTTATTTGCCTCTCAGAGCGCCCCCCCCAGCGCTCTGCACCCTCAGTGACTGTTGTGTGAAGTGTGCTGAGAGGAAAATGGCGCACAGCTGCAGTGCTGTGCGCTACCTTTATGAAGACTCAGGAGTCTTCAGCCGCCGATTTTGGACCTCTTCTCTCTTCAGCGTCTGCAAGGGGGCCGGCGGCGCGGCTCCGGTGACCATCCAGGCTGTACCTGTGATCGTCCCTCTGGAGCTAGTGTCCAGTAGCCAAGCAGCAAATCCACTCTGCACGCAGGTGAGTTCACTACTTCTCCCCTAAGTCCCTCGTTGCAGTGATCCTGTTGCCAGCAGGACTCACTGTAAAGTAAAAAACCTAAGCTAAACTTTCTCTAAGCAGCTCTTTAGGAGAGCCACCTAGATTGCACCCTTCTCGTTCGGGCACAAAATCTAACTGGAGTCTGGAGGAGGGTCATAGGGGGAGGAGCCAGTGCACACCACCTGATCTGGTAAAAGCTTTACTTTTTTGTGCCCTGTCTCCTGCGGAGCCGCTATTCCCCATGGTCCTTTCAGGAACCCCAGCATCCACTTAGGACGATAGAGAAATAAAAAACCTAAGCTAAACTTTTCTAAGCAGCTCTTTAGGAGAGCCACCTAGATTGCACCCTTCTCGGCCGGGCACAAAAATCTAACTGAGGCTTGGAGGAGGGTCATAGGGGGAGGAGCCAGTGCACACCACCTGATCCTAAAGCTTTACTTTTTGTGCCCTGTCTCCTGCGGAGCCGCTATTCCCCATGGTCCTTTCAGGAACCCCAGCATCCACTAGGACGATAGAGAAATTGACAGGGGATCCCCCGTATTTTTAAAACCAGCACCGGGCTCTGCGCCTGGTGCTGGTGCCTAAAATACGGGGGACAAAAAGCGTAGGGGTCCCCCGTATTTTTAACACCAGCATCGGGCTCCACTAGCTGGACAGATAATGCCACAGCCGGGGGTCACTTTTATGCCGTGCCCTGCGGCCGTGGCATTAAATATCCAACTAGTCACCCCTGGCCGGGGTACCCTGGGGGAGTGGGGACCCCTTCAATCAAGGGGTCCCTCCCCCCAGCCACCCAAGGGCCAGGGGTGAAGCCCGAGGCAGTCCCCCCCCATCCAATGGGCTGCGGATGGGGGGGCTGATAGCCTTTTGCGATCATGAAAAGAATATTGTTTTTTCCAGCAGTACTACAAGTCCCAGCAAGCCTCCCCCGCAAGCTGGTACTTGGAGAACCACAAGTACCAGCATGCGGGAGAAAAACGGGCCCGCTGGTACCTGTAGTACTACTGGAAAAAAAATACCCAAATAAAAACAGGACACACACATCGTGAAAGTAAAACTTTATTTCATACGTCGACACACACATACTTACCTATGTTCACACGCCGACATCTGTCCTCTTCTCCATGTAGAATCCAGGGGTACCTGAAAATAAAAGATCAATATACTCACCTCAGCCATGGTCCAGAGATAAATCCACGTACTTGTAGAAAAAAACAAAACGCAAATACCCGACCAAACGGACTGAAAGGGGTCCCATGCTGACACATGAGACCCCTATCCCCGAATGCAGAGAGACCTGTCAGTGACAGCTGTCACAGAAAGGTCTCTAAAGCCAATCAGGAAGCGCAACTTTGTTGCGCTCATCTGATTGGCTCTGCGCGTCTGAGCAGACAGCGCATCGCACAGCCCAGTCCATTATATTCAATGGTGGGAACTTAGCGGCTAGCAGTGAGGTCACCCGCCGGTCAGCGGCTGACCGCGGGTTAACCCCACCGCTACCCGCAAAGCTCCCACCATTGAAAGTAATGGAGCGGCTTTGCGATGCGCTGTCACAGCACAGACAGCGCACAGCCAATCAGATGAGCGCCACGGAAGTAGCGCTTCCTGATTGGCTGAAGGGACTTCAGTGACAGGAGTCACGTGATGTCCCGGGATTCGGGAGAAAGGGGTCTGATGTGAAAGCATGGGACCCCTTTCTTAGTCCGGTATGGATCGGTGTTCGTTTTTTTGTTTTGCCAAGTACGTGGATTATCTCTGGACCTGGATGTACCTCTGGAGGCTGGAAGGTGAGTATAATTTTTTCACAGGTACCTCGGATCGTCGGAGACCGTGGCAGTCGGCGTGTCAACATAGGTAAGTATGTGTGTGTCGGTAGTGTGTAATAAAGTTTTACTATCAAGGTGTGTGTGTACTGTTTTTATTTGGGTATTTTTTTTCCAGTAGTACTACAGGTACCAGCGGGCCCGTTTTTCTCCCGCATGCTGGTACTTGTGGTTCTCCAAGTACCAGCTTGCAGGGGAGGCTTGCTGGGACTTGTAGTACTACTGGAAAAAACAATATCTTTTTATTATCACAAAAGGCTATCAGCCCCTCCATCCGCAGCCCATTGGATGGGGGGGGGGACAGCCTCGGGCTTCACCCCTGGCCCTTGGGTGGCTGGGGGGGGGGACCCCTTGATTGTAGGGGTCCCCACTCCCCCAGGGTACCCCGGCCAGGGGTGACTAGTTGGATATTTAATGCCACGGCCGCAGGGCACGGCATAAAAGTGACCCCCGGCTGTGGCATTATCTGTCCAGCTAGTGGAGCCCGATGCTGGTGTTAAAAATACGGGGGACCCCTACTCTTTTTGTCCCCCGTAATTTTGGCACCAGCACCAGGCGCAGAGCCCGGTGCTGGTTTTAAAAATACGGGGGATCCCTGCCCAATTTTTCCCCTGCATTTTTAGAACCAGGACCAGCTCGAAGAGCCCGAGGCTGGTTATGCTTTGGAGGGGGGACCCCACGCCATTTTTTTTTCCGGGTTTTTCCCGTTTTTTCCAGTTTTTTAAAATCGCGGCAAAATCCGCCAAATCGGCCGATTTTCGCCCGCGATTCTGGCGAATCCGTTTTTCATTGAATATGGTGAATTCCGGAAGCCACCTTCCGGAATTCACCTGTCGAATTAAGTCGAATTAAAAAACGGCGAAAAATTGCCGCGATTCGCCGTGAATTGCATATACCCCTATAACTCAAACTGGAAGAATTTATGTAACGTTTCTGATGACACTTTGAAAACCACTGAGGCACTGTCAAACTATCTGCAGCTAACACTGTTGACTGACTAATATAAGGTCAAGTATTTCTATTCAACTTGCTTTATATAATTAAACTAATAAAGCCATCAAATCTATTATTACCTATTACTATTTTTAATATACCGGTCTTTTTTTAATAAACTACCTTGCTTTAAAATTATTTTTAACTATGAACCCATTATCCTCCCACCTATAAATTTTGACAAACATTTAACATTAGTATAGACTATTTCCTATTTTTTTTTTTTTTTTTACTTTTTTGTCAACGCACTTTTTGAGAAACTGTAATCGTGATCAAAAATTTTAGTTTGAATTTGGAAAAAGTTTTTTCTCACAAAGCCTATTGTGTTGTATAACAAAGGAAAAGGCATACAAGAACAATTCAATTACACCACTCCCATCTTTGTATCCTAAGTAGGAGAGCTGCTATGGCAATTTGAAAATATGATTGTTGTGTGTTTGACAGATTATTGAAAACTTTACATAGCCAAGTTTGGAAACGGCATGAGATATTTAAATAAAATTTTGAATTTTTCTTAGACTACATATTTACTCTCCATTTACCAAATCTGAACAAAATCTGAGCAGGGTGAATTAAAATTTTAACAAAAAGCGTGTTGATTTGATACGGAATGACCTTAATCCTGTTAACACAGAATTTAACAGAAAATAAGAACCATATGGCCCATCCAGTCTTCCCTTTTTGTTTGGGTATGGGTTAGTTTACTGGATTAGAATGGCTATTAGAGTGGGTTTAGTGGTTGGGTTCAGTCACTAGTGTTAGAATGTGATGGCAGATAAGAACCAATTGGCCCGTCCAGTCTGTCCATGTACACACACTAGGGGTAATTTTTATTGGGAACCAATCAATCCACCATTACACCCTTGGAGTGTTGGAGGAAACCACAGCACCCTGTGGAAACACAAGCTATGGGAGAACAGACAATCACACAGCCAGGGCCGCAGCGGGAACAGAACCCACAACCCTACTGCTGTGAGGCAGCAACGCCAACCACCACACCATCCATACTGTCATACTGTATATAAGTACATACATCTACATATATACATACAGATACGTACATCATCTTACCCGCGATGGGCACACATAGTAGAACGCAGCTATTCGTGGCAAAGCTTATCTTAGTCCCTACGGGTAGCGGGTGCGTAGTTTGACAAAGTATTACTACATTCTGTGTCATTGGGTATTAAGTGAGCCACAAAATACTGGTGTTTCGCTAGAGAAAGACCAGGGATATACATGTGATGTAGTCAAGGGATATGCAGTGACAAAATGCTGCGGATGTACAAAAAACTTAGGAATGCAAAAATGTTTTCAATATTGTGGGGTGGCGGGGGTGGATTATTTAAATATATTTTGTGTGTGGGGTCACAAAATACACATAAGTATTTAAAAACTATTAATATATACTGTACATTGCTCGCTGTCTGCCCATTGTATCTGTAGCAACTCATCGCATCAAAAATATGCCCTCCAAAATGAAAAAAAAAAGCCTTCCTCTGTAATCAGCACCCTGCCCTAAAAGGGACTGTGGGGCAGATGTATTAACCTGGAGAAGGCATTAAGGAAGTGATAAACCAGTGTTAAGTGCAAGGTGATAATGTACCAGCCAATCAGATCCTAACTGTAATTTACATATGGGAGCTGATTGGCTGGTGTGTTTATCACCTTGCACATATCACTGGTTTATCACTTCCTTATGCCTTCTCCAGGTTAATACATCTGCCCCTGTGGTTGGTATCGCAAGCATAGATGACTGTGCTTGTGATACTGGCTCTGTGCGATTTTGGCTATCAATTTTGACTATCTTTTACACGAGCCTGCACAATCTATCTAGGCTTGCGATACAGACCGCGCAGGACCATGCATCAGGATCGCAAGGAGGACTTTCACCTTGCGATCTGCACTAACTTTCCTTGAGATTTTGACTATATAATCAAAATCACAAGTAAAAATCTCGCCGTGTGCACATACTTTTAGAGTGATCACTATAGCTGGAATCATTAAAAGGTATTTCTTTTGCGACAAACCTGTGGATCGTTTTGAAAGCCCTAAGTCACAGATTTTATATTCATGCATAGAGTTGAAAATAAACAGTATTTTAATTACCTACCGGTAAATCCTTTTCTCGTAGTCCGTAGAGGATGCTGGGTTCCATATTAGTACCATAGGGTATATACGGGTCCACTAGGAGCCATTGGCACTTTAAGAGTTTAATAGTGTGGGCTAGCTCCTACCTCTATGCCACTCCTACCAGACTCAGTCTAGAAACTGTGGGTTCCGGTATGAATGGTCGACCATGTTATGGTCGACAGTCATTAGGTCGACCACTATTGGTCGACATTGACATGGTCGACACATGAAAATGGTCGACACATAAAAGGTCGACACGAGTTTACTTTTTTTGGTGTCGTTTTTTGCGTAAAGTGACTGGAAACCCCAATTAGTGCACCGCGTCCCCTAACATGGGTCGTTTCGCTCGCCATGCTTCGGGCATGGTGCCTTCGCTTCACTCGGCACAGATTACCGTTCCAATCGTAGTCCACGTGGATCGTAAAGTATGGAAAAGTTCCCCAAAAGGAAAAAAAGTTAAAAAACTCATGTCGACCATGTGTCCATGTCGACCATGTCAATGTCGACCTAATGACTGTCGACCATGTGAACGGATACAGAAACTGTGCAGCAGGAGACAACATACTTTGAGAGAAGGAAAACCTCAGATAGTGGCGAGATTCATACCAGCTCACACAACAGGCAAATCCGGCCAACATGCCGGAAAACTCAGCAACAGCTGAAACAGTACGGAAACAGTAAAGAACGCAGAACTAACCTAGGAACCAGACAGTACTGAACTAAATAACCACAGCAGGAAAACGAAGCGCTATGGTACTAATATGGACCTCAGCATCCTCTACGGACTACGAGAAAAGGATTTCCCGGTAGGCAATTAAAATCCTATTTTCTCTTACGTACTAGAGGATGCTGGGGTCCATATTAGTACCATAGGGATGTACCAAAGCTCCCAAAACGGGAGGGAGAGCGCGGAGGCTCCAGCAAAACTGCTTGACCAATCTTGAGGTCATCAGAGGCCAAAGTATCGAACTTGTAAAAGTTAGCAAACATGTTCGACCCAGACCAAGTAGCAGCTCGGCAAAGCTGTACAGCCGAGACACCCCGCGCAGCTGCCCAGGAAGAGCCCACCTTACGAGTAGAGTGGGTCTTTACAGATTTTGGACACGGAAACCCTGCCGTAGCATATGCATGCTGGATGGTGAACCTGATCCAGCGTGAAATCGACTGCTTAGAAGGACACCCAATTTTCTGGGGATCATAGGAGGACAGAGAGTCAGATTTTCTTTGACGAGCCGTTTTCCTCACATAAATCTTAAAAGCCCTCACAACATCCAAGGCCTTTGAAGCAATTGAGGAGTCAGTAGCAGGGACGTGCGGTGAGCTAAATGGCTCAGGAGGCACTGGCTAACCTCATAGCCAGATTTATATGCAATATATGAGCCAAAGGGTACATCTGGGAATTATACACAGGTACAGCAGTATAAACTCTTCAGAATTTGATGAGTTTTGATCAGAGATGTGCTGAAAAGATAAGCAGGTGAGGCACTGCCTCACCTACCATGGACTTTTTACTCCACAGTTTTGGCTATAAAAATTATTAGAATAATGCAGAGAAAATATTTCAAACAAATTATTAGCATTTTTCATATACTTTATTCAATCAAAACTCTGGTTTAAATAGAAGTATGACAGGAAAGGCTCTGCCTCACCTCACCGCACGTCACTGGTCAGTAGCCACTGGCACCACAATAAGTTGGTTGATATGAAAGGCTGAAACAACCTTAGGCAGGAACTGCGGACAAGTCCTGAGTTCCGCCCTATCCTCATGGAAGATCAGATAGGGACTTTTACAGGACAAAGCCCCCAATTCCGACATGCGTCGAGTAGAAGCTAAGGCCAACAAAGTGACCGCCTTCCACGTGAGAAACTTGACTTCAGCCTCCTGTAGAGGCTCAAACCAATCCGATTGCAGGAACTGTAATACCACATCAAGATCCCAGGGTGCCGTGGGCGCCACAAAGGGAGGCTGGATGTGCAGAAACCCTTTCAAAAGGGTCTGAATCTCAGGGAGGGCAGCCAATTGTTTTTGGAAGAAAATGGACAAAGCTGAGATCTGAACCTTGATGGAGCCCAATCTCAGGCCCATATCCACACCTGCTTGCACGAAAAGGAGAAAACGTTCAAGTTGAAACTCCACCGCAGGTATTTTTTGGATTCACACCAAGACACATTTTTTCCAAATGGAACGGTAATGTTTAGACGTTACTCTCTTCCTAGCCTGTATCAGGGTAGGAATCACCTCGCTCGGAATGCCCATCCGAGCTAAGATCTGGCGCTCAACCGCCATGCCGTCAAACGTAGCCGTGGTAAGTCTTGATAAGCGAACGGCCCCTGCAGCAGCAGATCCTCCCGAAGATGTAAGGGCCGTGTATCTTCCAGCAGAAGATTCAGCAGAACCGCGTACCAAGCCCTCCTTGGCAAGTCCAGAGCAATGAGGATTGTCAGAACCTTTGTTCTTTTTACAAGTTGAAGAACTTTTGGAATCAGAGGAAGTGGAGGGCACACATACACTGACGTGAACACCCACGGTGTTACCAGTGTGTCCACCGCCACTGCCTGCTGGTCTCTCGACCGAGAACAGTACCTCCGCAGCTTCTTGTTGAGGCGGGAGGCCATCATGTCTATGTGAGGAACCCCCCACCAATCGGTTACCTCCTCGAACACCTCCGGATGGAGGCCCCCCTCTCCTGGATGGAGATCGTGTCTGCTGAGGAAGTCTGCTTCCCAGTTGTCTACTCCTGGAATGAAGATTGCTGACATCGCGACCGCGTGTCTTTCTGCCCAGAGAAGGATTCTTGACACCTCTGACATTGCAGCCCTGCTCTTCGTTCCGCCTTGTCAGTTTATGTAGGCCACTGTGGTTACGTTGTCCGACTGCACCTGAACAGCTCGATACTGTAGAAGGTGTGCTGCTTGAAGAAGGCCGTTGTATACGGCCCTTAGCTCCAGGATGTTTATTGGGAGAAGGGATTCTTGATTCGACCACCTTCCTTGGAAGGTTTACCCCTGAGCCACTGCTCCCCAACCTCTTAGACTTGCATCCGTGGTTAGAAGGATCCAGTCCTGAACTCCGAACCTTCGGCCTTCCAGAAAGTGTGGTAGTTGTAGCCACCAGAGGAGTGAAATCCTGGCTTTTGATGACAGACGTATCCTCTGGTGCATGTGTAGGTAAGATCCCGACCACTGGTCCAAGAGATCCAGCTGAAAGGATCGAGCATGAAACCTTCCGTACTGCAGAGCCTCGTAGGAGGCAACCATCTGTCCCAGAAGGCGGATGCACTGATGAACCAATACCCGGGAAGGCTTCAAAACATCCCGGACCATTGTTTGAATCACCAATGCTTTCTCCACCTGGAGAAACACCCTCTGCACCTCCTTGTCTAGGATCATCCCCAGGAAAGACAGCCTCCTTGTCGGCTCCAGATGAGACTTTGGAAGGTTCAGGATCCAACTATGCTCCTTGAGCAGATGTGTCGTGAGAGCAATGGATTTTAACAACAACTTCTCCCTGGACGACGCCTTGATCAGGAGATCGTCCAGATACGGAATTATGTTCACCCCCTGCTTACGGAGGAGAACCATCATCTCTGCCATCACCTTGGCGAAGACCCTCGGTGCCGTGGAGAGACCGAACGGCAGTGCCTGAAACTGATAGTGATCGAACAGTGCAAACCTGAGATATGCCCGATGCGGCGACCAAATAGGAATGTGGAGGTACGCATCCTTGATGTCCAGGGGCACCAGGAACTCCCCCTCTGTCATCCTTGAGATGATAGCTCTCAGAGACTCCATCTTGAACTTGAACTCCCTGAGATAAGGGTTCGAAGACTTTAAGTTCAGAATTGGCCGTACCGAACCATCCGGCTTCGGTACCACGAAAAGGTTTGCATAGTAACCTTTGTTCCACTGATGAGGCGGAACTGGAACAATGACCATGGACACTACCAATTTTCGGATAGCTTCCAGAAGAATTGCTCTGTCTGCCGGCAGAGCCGGCAAGCCTGATTTGAAGAAAGGGTGAGGTGGGAGAGTTTGAAACTCCAGTCTGTACCCCCTGGACACTATATCCTGTATCCAAGAGTCCAGGCCAGACGTCACCCAGACATGGCTGAAATGCCGGAGTCTTGCTCCCACCTGACCCTCCTCCAGGCTGTGCAGTCCACCGTCATGCGGAGGACTTGGAGGCACCAGAAGCAGGCTTCTGCTCTTGGGAACCTATGGGAGCAGGCTTTTTTCCTTTAGCACGACCACCTCTGAAGAAGGTGTAAGAAGGCTTGTTCTTTTCTAAGCATCGCGGGCCGAAAGGACTGTGACGTGGCTGGTGTAAAAGGCTTCTTCGTAGCCGATGCGACTGAGGGAAGAAAAGGAGACTTACCCGCGGTAGCCGTGGCAATCCACGCATCCAGCGCCTCCCCAAACAAAGACTGACCTGTATAGGGTAGGCCCTCCACACTTTTCCTGGATTCCGCATCCGCAGACCATTGGCGCAGCCAGAGACCCCTGCGAGCCGAGATGGACATGGAGGAGATCCCCGCAGCCATGGAACCCAGGTCCTTCATGGAATCTACCAGGAACACTGCAGAATCCTGAATGTTACGTAAAAATAAATCAACGTCACCTTTATCCATCGTAGTCAAATCCTCCTGCAGAGTGATTGACCACCTGGCTATAGCTTTAGAAATCCATGCACAGGCAATAGTAGGCGCAGTATAGCCCTTGAAGCCGTGTATATGGATTTGAACGTAGCATCCACCTTGCGATCTGCCGGATCCTTCAACGCGGTAGATGCCGGGACTGGTAAAACAACTTGTTTTGACAGCCTGGAGACAGAGGCGTCAACTATAGGCGGAGACTCCCATTTTTTTCTATCATCCTTTGGGAATGGAAAAGCAACCAAGACCCTCTTAGGGATCTGGAATTTTTTCTCCAGATTTTCCCAGGCCCTTTTCAAATATAGCATTTAATTCCTTAGATGCTGGGAAGGTGAGAGGGGCCTTCTTACTGTCCGTGAAGAAGGCCTCCTCTACCTGCTCAGGAGGTGTGTCAGAAATCTGCAACACATCCCGTATGGCCTCAATCATCAACTGCACCCCCTTAGCAAGTGATGCCGTCCCCTTCGATATATCCCCGTCACCAGTGTCAGAGTCGGTGTCCGTGTAATCCTGCATAATCTTGGCAAGTGCACGTTTGTGAGGATGAACCACAGGGGACCCCGAGGAAGCAGTATCAGACCATACAACCATAGAGGATTGCAATACCTGAGTTGCATGCTCAGTTCTTGCAACCCTCTCAGAAATCTGAGAAATAGTCCCCCTAAGAGAGGCTAACCAGTCCGGTTCTCTAGCTGGGATCTGCGCTACAACAGTGCAATCCTGATTACATCAGATGGGATTTTCCTGAGAAGAGAAATCCTCTAGACCTGTTTGCTGATACACCCCACATACACACAGGGGACAGGGCAGACAGAATTTCCCCCTCAAGAATGGCAGAGACACATAGATTGGAGTCAACCCACACACAGCGCTATTATAGGTATAGGGAGACCCTAAGCCAGCGCTGACAGTGTCCCTTAATAGGTGACACAGTCTTACACAGCCTCCCCTCCCTTCTACAACCCCCTGGTACCGTACAGATAGCTGGAGTTGAACTGGAGGGACTGTTCTTCCACTTGCATCCGACTGCAGGCAGGAAAATGGTGCTGAAACACTGCTGGGTCTGCTCTGAGAAGCTCCGCCCCCATATAGGCAATGTCTTCCAGCTCTTCATAGATTATACTGGCCTGAGGTTTTGTGTGCTGGCTGAGAGCCGCAGACCCCGACAGGCTGGATTTGATCAGTGTAGGGTCAGGCACTGGCTCAGGGCGCCACTCACAGCGCCGCACCTAGGTACCGCTGAGCCGTCCGGGAGCGCAGTTAATACTGCGCTCCTACCCTGTAACCGCCATCTTCACACCGACCCCCCGCTTGTTAAGGGGGGCGGTGACTAACTCGCCACACTTCAGCTCTGCAAGGGGGTGGCGGCATGCTGCCGGGGTGAGTGTTCCCCTGCGGCGGGGAGCCATCTATCCCCTCTGGAGCTCAGTGTCCAGTCAGCGGAGACAGTGGCTCAGACCCCGCAGGGCGGACACTGCTCCCCCCCTCAGTCCCTCGATGCAGGGAGGCTGTTGCCAGCAGCCTCCCAGTAAAATAAAAACTCTAAGAAACTTTTACCAAGAAATCTCTGTAGAGCTCCCCTAGCTGTAACCAGCTCCTCCGGGCACATTTTCTAAACTGAGTCTGGTAGGAGGGGCATAGAGGGAGGAGCCAGCCCACACTCTCAAACTCTTAAAGTGCCAATGGCTCCTGGTGGACCCATCTATACCCCATGGTACTAATATGGACCCCAACATCCTCTAGGACGTAAGAGAAATTATATTAAACACATTCTCTTCTTCATTTAAAACACTATCGCGCTGTATTTCTGCATCTGTGTTTCAGAAACTCTCAATCGAAGTCGAAACCAGACAGCTGCATATATAGATAGTCCTCAAAATGAATTGAACATAATTTAAAAGGTCCATTAAGACAATGGCTAGTAGACAGCTTATGTAGCAGAGCTACTCCACACAGGCTTCCTGTCAGTGGTCCTGTCACAGGGCGCAGCAGTACAGGGCCTGACAAACTGAACAATAGCTGGCACACATACAATGCAGAAACATTACACATCTCATGTTCTGTGAAGGCAATGGTGCGGTTACATGTGTATCTGTGACATCAGTAGCTTCTACATGTATGAGGCCAGGTATAAAATGACCAGCCACTGCAGAACTGCTACGGCGAAATACAAAGAGCAAGTGTCCAGACGTGTTTCCCTGTCATTGTGTCTGTGTACACGGCCTGTGGCCCTTATGCTGCTCTGACACTGCTGTGCAACACTGACTGGGATCGTTACATTGTCCGTCAAAATGCTACAGCCGGCGTGTTGTGCTCTCCGGCTTAGCCCGGCACAGGGACACGCACAGCCCCGATGCACACTAATGAAACTCAAAGCTAAGGCAGGCGGACAAACATCCCACCGTGTGACTGACAGCTGCCTCCCCCGGGGCGCGGACCCCAGCTCCCGGCACCCAGGCGGTGCTTACCTCCTCTTCCCGCGGCCTCTCTTTCAGGGAGTCCTTCGCTGGGCGCCGCCAGATGACGACGACGTTCGCTCAGGCCGGGAGCTGCCGGGCGCGCCAGTGACGTCACGTGACCTGGCTGAGCTGTAGTGATGCTCTCACGATTCTGTTGCCGGGGAGGTGGTGACGTCACCACCAGTGTCACCTTTGCTGCACATTTACTAAGGAGCAGAGTAATGGAAGGGGTCCTGGAAGTGCTGTAAGAACACGATGACCTACTGCTAGACTGGATAGGGAGAAAATATGTGTGTGTCTATATCTCTATGTACAGTATGTTTGAGCCTGGGAAGGGGGGGTTCAGAACATATTTAGGTTGAGGGGGCCAAGATATAATCTAATTATGCTACCCATAAATCAGTAAGTAGGTCCCCCCCTCCCCACAGGTTTTATGCCTCCTAGTTAATGAAACTTGTTTTCCTGAAATGTGATAAAGTAACAGAAATAAATATTTCTCATACGTCCTAGAGGATGCTGGGGTCATCATAGAACCATGGGGTATAGACGGGATCCGCAGGAGACATGGGCACTTTAAGACTTTGAAAGGGTGTGAACTGTCTCCTCCCGCTAATATGCCCCTCCTCCAGACTCCAGTTTTAGAATTGTGCCCAGGCAGACTGGATGCACTCTGAGGAGCTCTACTGAGTTTCTCTGAAAAATACTTTTGTTAGGTTTTTTATTTTCAGGGAGACTGCTGGCAACAGTCTCCCTGCTTCGTGGGACTAAGGGGAAACAAGTATGACCTACTTCCAGTGAGTTCAAAGGCTTTGCTTCTGGCTACAGGTCACCATTAGCTCCTGAGGGTTTGATCGCTAGATACGCCTAGATGCTCGTTCCCAGAGCCGGCCGTCACCCCCCTTACAGAGCAGAAGACAGGTGAGTAGAAGAAGGTCAAGAAGACTTCAGTGACGGCATTCTGAGGTACCGCACAGCGATCGCACGCTGCGCGCCATGCTCCCACACACACAGCAGCACTACAGGGTGCAGGGCGCCCTGGGCAGCAGAAAAGCCTCAGAATTAAACTGGCAAGAGGGGACATAAGTGCCTAGGCACTGTCCTAACCCCCACCAATATAAATATATATTTAAAAAAAGCGGGACTGATGGGCGCCATTAAGGGGGTGGAGCTTCGTCCTCACAGCTCACACAGCTCAGCGCCATATTCCCCTACACAGGCTGCAGAGACACTGGTCCTTCCTCACACTTCTGAATAAGTATCAAGGTGCAAAACGGGGGGGGGGGGGGGCACAGAAATACTGGTGCAATATATGTTTAATTTAAAAGCGCTGCAGGTCTGGGGCATTCTTTAGTGTTTCAGAACCGGTGATTAGCTGGCAAACTCCCTCTGTGTCTCTCTGACAGACTTTACTGTGGGTCTGTCCCCTATATGCCTGGTGTGTCTGTGGGTGTTTGGTACACGTGTGTCGGCATGTCTGAGGCTGAAGGCTCTTCCCAGGAGGAGACTGTATTAGGGACACAAACGGCTGGGGGAGGGACCCTGTCGGCACCGCCGACGCCAGATTGGATAAATGTGTTGAACGCCTTGAATGCTAATGTGACTCTTATTAGTAAGAGGCTAGATAAGTCTGAGTCTCAGACGCAGGCATGGAAGAAATCTGGAGAAGATATGTTATTGCAAAGTCAGGTCCCCTCAGGGTCACAGAAACGTACGATGGCCCAGTTGGCAGACAGTGATACCGACACGGACTCTGATTCCAATGTCGACTATAGCGATTCCAGATTAGATCCAAAATTGGCAAAGAGCATTCAGTACATGATTGTGGCAGTTAAAGAGGTACTACATATCACTGAGGACCCGGCTGTCCCTGATAAAAGGGTCTGTATGTATAAGGAAAGGAAACATGAGGTAACGTTTCCTCCCTCTCATGAACTGAACACGCTATTTGAAAAACTCTGGGAAGCTCTTGACAAAAAGTTTCAGATTCCTAAAAGAATTACGGTAGCTTATCCATTTCCCTCGGCGGATAGGGAAAAGTGGGAGTCACCCCCCCACCGTGGACAAGGTCCTGTCACGTTTGTCTAAAAATGTGGCGCTCCCGTCACCTGACACGGCGGCCCTTAAAGATCCTGTGGATCGTAAACAAGAAACTATGTTGAAGTCCATTTATGCGACCACAGGTACGCTACTCAGACCTGTCATTGCGTCTGCGTGGGTAAGTAGTGCTATCGAAAAATGGGCAGACAGCTTGTCTTCTGAAATAGATACAATGGAATGCTGATGCTGATTCCAAGAAAAGTATGGAATCTCTACCATATAAAGGTAAGACTTTATTTGGTGACGGCCTTGTTGATTTGGTATCTACAGCTACCGCGGGTAAGTCATCTTTTCTCTGACGTCCTAGTGGATGCTGGGGACTCCGTAAGGACCATGGGGAATAGACGGGCTCCGCAGGAGACTGGGCACTCTAAAGAAAGATTCAGGACTATCTGGTGTGCACTGGCTCCTCCCCCTATGACCCTCCTCCAAGCCTCAGTTAGATTTCTGTGCCCGGCCGAACTGGATGCACACTAGGGGCTCTCCTGAGCTCCTAGGAAGAAAGTATAGTTTAGGTTTTTTATTTTACAGTGAGACCTGCTGGCAACAGGCTCACTGCAGCGAGGGACTGTCAAAGTCAAAAAAATATTACATAGAGAGAGCATACAAACCACACACATTTAAGTCGCTATACTTGCAAATATGCGCAGCGAGGACAGCAATATATGGAAACACACGCATTTGCTCGGACATGGCACGGAGATGGATTCGACACTTATTTCATACAGTACATAATTATAATAATATCAAGCACCAGACATCATGTTTGGTATTAAAACAACCAGCTCAATGCGTAGATTAATTTGATACTTGTTATTAAGTTGTGGGACATTGTAGCGGATAGATATGATTGAATGTATAAAAGCTAAAATCACTTTGTTGGGAACAATGGATGATCAAGCAAATCCTTTACTAAGATTTTCAGGGCTGAACCTGATTAGCATATACAAAGGAGAGAGAGAGACCCCTCCCCTAGGAACAGACACACAGGAGGATAGTTCCTGTCTGGGGGGGGTTGGGGTCAGTGTTGCTGGTTGCCACAGAGAGCAGATGTGATGTGGGTGCACTCAGAACAGAGGTCTCAGAAGCATGGCTGGATCATCGCCAGGCATAAAAGGCTAAGTATCATAATCTCAATATCTCATGGCTTATTGGCATAGAGTAGTTTTAAATGTGTGTTTTGTGGTGGGGTAGTTGTGGAATGATGGGTAAGCATAGAGTGGTTGGTTTGGAGAAACAAATGGCTTGGGGATGGTGAGGCTTGCGCAGCTGTGTGAATGTAACTTGTTTGTGCCCTGTGAAGTCTGTGATGAAGTGGAACATTAGACAACCTGTAGCATAGCATTTGTGGTATTTGTTTGCCTATGGAGATTTAATAAGATGGTTCTAGGAAGTTGGATTGAAATTGTGAAAGGTGATTTAGATTGTTTGGAATTGTAAAATCAGAACATATGCATTGTTTTGAGGCTTGGACATTTTGGAATAAAATGGAGTCTTGTGTTTTCTGCTATGTGATTGTGGTGTAGTAGAGAGTGCCATGTGTTTGGGCCTGCAAATCTAAAATGGCTGCTGCCGGGTATTTTCCCCTCCCCCTTTCAGCCATGTGGTGTAGTCTTTGGAATCAAGTGGAGTTTTCCCAAAATGGAGTCAAGCTTCTGCCCCATGCGGCATTGTAGGGACAATTGTGTTGCTGGGTGTTGTGTATATAGGGACAGGCAGCATGGGTAAGCTCAAGTACTTTCTAAACAAAGATTCTCAGCATTGACTGACTGCGCAGCGATTGTTCCTCACATGTGTAAGCTTTCTCTGCAATCATATTGATCTTCTTGTTATTGTAAGCCATTTCTTTCTCTCTCTCTCTTCTCCTTTTCCTCTCTTATTTTCCCTTAAACGTAATTGTATTGTATTGTATTTCCCGTGTAGTTATCTGGTTAGGTAGTCTATGTTATATTGTAGTGTATCATTTGTACTGTGATTCCTTTTGCAAGTATAATAGTTATAATACATATAATAGGTTTTGGACCCTAAGCCCAGGTATCTGTGTATTCCTTATAGTGTTAAGTAATCTCAGAGCGTCGGTGACGCTCAAACAGCTTGTGAGTTAATCAGGTTACACCAGGTTGCATTTACACGTTATCACCACACTAAGGTTTACAGTATATTTCGTTGTTAAAGGTATAGATATAAAGGTTTAACGTTGTAAGCGTCTGCACCGCTGGTGATCTCCTCGTGGTCCCGAGCGTCCGCTACGCTATAGCGAATCATTACGTTAGTCGGCAGCCAATAGCGTGCCTGCCTGTGATCTCTGGGCCGTAAGCGAACGTGACGCTTGAGCGTCTCGACTACGGTTGAGCGATCGTTACGCAACTTGCGTACCCTTACGGTACTTCTTACGTAGATAGCGTACAGTGTTCTTAGACCTCTTAAAGTGTTTTATATACGATAAATATTTAGCTTTATCAATTGGGGGCCGTCCAGTCCTTCACATATCTGCACTAGGTAATATCAGCAGACATTATCCATCAGCAAAGGGCGGGAGGTTGTATCCCTCGTAGTGCTGACGGGATAAGCGTCTGCTTCGCTTAGGTAAAGGGTGCTGAAGGAATCCGGGAACCGGAGGTAAGAGCAAAACGCTAGTGTCTTTTAAAACTGTTTATTTTTCTGTCTTGCACGCACACATATATATCTGCATTTCCTTTTCATTTGTGTATTTTCGTATGTCACTCTCCTGTTTGCCAGTTTATAGTTGATAAACGTGCTGAGAGAGATTTGCCGCTATTTCAATAGTTTGAGTAAAGGTAATATAGTTAAAGTGTAGACAAACACACAGTTTTTGCCTGGGAGATAAGGCGAAGTCAGTGTGGTGTGTGGTAGATGATCAAGGATCATCTACATTGATAAAAGTATAAATTGTGTTACGGTGGATCTTTGCTTTGCGTACACGTGTCTCTAACAAAGACTTGCGTACGCAATCCAAAGGCCGACGCACGCAGCGTATATTACGCAACGGAGCGTCTGGGTACGCCCCCGTAACTCAAACAACAGGCGATAAGTAGCGCAACGCGGTAAATAACGCAAAGCGATAAATAGCACAAATTGATTTCAGCTTTCCAAAACTTAGTTTAAATACCTTACTTTACTGCAACACCTCTGGGGAGAGCTATCAGACTACGGGAAATGATTTTTTTCTGATCAGATAACTATAAGAATGATAGTGGGTTGAAAACGGTATGAGTGTATTGAATCCCGCTTTGTGGACTTTGTGATCTATGTGATAAAACGGTATTGAATCCCGCTTTGTGGACTTTGTGATCTGTGTGATCTATGAGCACGGCCTAAAGTGAAAACGTGCAACAGAGTGTGATAAAGTTTTCGTTGTATTACGCTCTGGCCAATGATCCTACCATTTATGGGCAACAAGTGTCTATAAGTGGTACGATTGGACCGCACGGTTGTATGTGTGACCAATAACGCAACGTGATATGAGGTCGTATATCCATGCGTAAATCTTGCCCTCATACGTGTTGTAGGGAGCACATGCAAGCGTGATTTGTGTAAAGAAAAAGGAAGGGAATTTTCTCAGGAAAATCTCTAAAGATAGGGCCTGCAACGGCTACACGTGTCTGCTAGAAGGCGGACCGGAGATACCCGGAGCAGAAGAAGTTCAGTGGAAGAGCTTTAAGGATTTCCAACGAAGTTCTGTGTTTGGTGCATTTTAGGAAGTTTTTCTGTGTTAGAAAGGTCCACAATGGCAGCCAAGTGCACAATACAGAGACGGTCGGAGGTCAGGATTCAGACTCTAGAGGCTTGCAGACCCCGAGGGTCTGCTCGGTTAGTAATGTGGAGGAGGTATGGTCCCCACACTGAGACCTTTTGTGATGAATGGACACGAATGACTGCGGGGGATAAGGCACCATTTCCCGGGATAGGTAGTTTTGACTTAGAGGTGTTGCATAATTTAAGGCGGAGGATCGGTCTCATAAAATCCTGGAAACAACGAGTTAAAAAATGATGATTGTTTGCAGATATGGCTACAGGAAAGTGACATGCAGAGAAATGTAACTTACATACCTAACTTTCATCTGAGAGGAGAGACATGGCAATGGAGGGGATTATGGTTGCGGAGAAAAGCACAAGGGTGAACAATAAAAACGCTCTTAGCAACTGTAGTATAGATGATAAGAATAAGTGTAATAAATGTAACAAAGATAATTGTAATACTGTTGAATGTACAACTATTAACCCATGCAAGTCGCACCCCATGTCAAACTTTCCTCAGGAACACCAACAAGAAAGTGAGCCCAGAACGATGTCGGCACCTCTTCCAGAAGCCATCACACAAGACATCCAGGTGGACGCGACCCAATCGGTAAAGACTGTAATCAAACCCCCTAATGGAGGGTCAGGTGAGGTCGTGTCCACAGGTACGTATGGTATTATACATTACGCACAAACAAATGTACCTCATATTGTAGAATCAATTCAGAATGACGTTACTGGAATTAATCCTGTCAGGGTAATTGCAGTACCAAATGGGAAAACTGACTCTTCAGGAGTCACCCCCGTCAGGAACATCGCCATGTACTGCCCCTTTTTCCCGAACAGAATTAAGAACAATTCTGTCTGAATTTCCTGATCCCAGGAAAGACTTAGTTGCTTGTCAAAGATACATTAGAGTGCTTAGGACATACTGCAGAGCCAAATAACAAAGATTGGAGGACAGTTTTGAGGGCATGTTTACCCCCCGATGTTGATTCATTGAAATTTATCGCTGATTGTAAGCTAGATGAGGAAGTGCCACTAACAAACGAGTATAACCAAGATAATGTAAAAAGAATCAATCTACAGTTGAAAGAATATTTTCCCACAGTAGTAAAATGGAATAAAATCTTTACAATAAAACAAAAAGAAGGTGAATCCGCATCAGAGTATTTTCACCGGGCTCTGCAGGATATGGCTAGGTACACGGGTATAGATGACATTGACACTAACGTACACCACAGAGAGGTAGCTGTGTCTGTATTAATGGACAGCTTAAAAGACACACTAAAAAATCAGGGTACAAACCTCCATACCTCACTGGAGAGGCATCTCGGTGGCTGCATTAAGAGAGTCCGCTATCGAGCATGACCGCAATATCCAAAGAACCAGGGAAGCGCAGGGAGAACGGTTGATGGCGATGAACATCCGAGCGTTTGAGGAGGCATCAAATCAACCAAGACCTCAGGTCATTGACACTTGGAGGAAACCAAGGATTTGTTATAATTGTAGAAGAGAAGGGCATTATGCCAGCAACTGTAATAACCCACATAAAGTCAGACCCCCTAGACCAAGAAATGAGCAAAGTTATAACACACAAAATTAAAATCAGGGATCATATAGGAAAAATTTTGGCCCACACCCATAATGTGCAGTCAGGAAAGGTGATCATTAGGACTGATGGTAAGCCTGAGGTTATAGTTAATAAATTGGGAGGTCATTCCCTGAAAACACAGGAATGACCGGGTGAAACGTTGTAAATGTATCTGTGAAATGTTTCGTTTTCTCTCTCCCCATCTCTGACGATTATTGGTAGGATTCAAACGTTGCATACATACTTGGTCTTTGCAGAAGTCTACCAAACCCCAGCATGACCTATCCGCACCAATGTATTCTGGCCAGATACAGACAATGGAATATGGAAGTGCTGGGGGGAGGGACTGCGCAAGGAAACCATTGGACATGTAGATATGACAGCCTGATGATCTGACAGTGTTTTGAAATGTTTGAAAAATGTTTTTTTTTTTTTCTCTTTTCCTATTGATGGCTATTGTTGATTTAAGTAATATACACATGCACATAAATTGTTCTCTCTCTTTGTTTTTTTTGCTGTTGTTGTTTTCTCTCTCTTCTCACTCATGCTTTCATGTTTTAAAGATGGTATGTCACCCATCAGTTAGACAAATGGTAATGCAAGATTTTTGCTCCTTACAGAAAGATCGCTGGTTTGGAGGGAATATTGCATCACCAGAATGTTCGTTTGGAAGACTGAGAGACAGCACCTTTGAGAAGACAGCAGAACAAGAAGAACAACAAGACGAGAGAACTAATTATCGTAACAAGTTTCTCTCCCCCTCAAACTGATTTTCTGTACCCCCATTACAAATTTCTTCTTTTCTCCTCCTGTAAGATGGACTTGCCCCAAGAGACTGTGATCTGGATTTTCCTGTTGACCATGATGTTGACCAGAGCAGTCTGTTCCGGGGAGAGTATCAGTGAGGTCGTGAAAGGATCCAGAAAGGTCCTGATGATAAAGATGGAGGTGTAAATTTCCAATAGCAACCCAATCACCAAGCAAAGGCGAGTACCGGAAACGATCTAGCAGCCATGTTATTTGTAAACATTTTTCTTTTAAGGATTATTAGCTGAAGAAAACTGTATCTGTAGGCTCTGTGATAATGTCATTGAGGATGGGTGTATTAAGAAATGCCAATCCAGTTTTAATATCCATATGGACCGGCATCCCTTGAGTGACTATCACTCTTTAGTGGGTAGTGTGCTTAATAAAACAGATTGTTGGGTATGCTCTCAAGTACCTCAAGGTCACAGAAAATCAGGGCTAGTACCATTTCCTTTAACGTTAGGGGAGGTACTTGAGTTAAATGGTGGGAGACCGGTGGACCGGAGGTTTAATATCTCCAGCCCTCCTAGTTTGAAGCTCCACCAATACCATGTGGATAGGTCCCTATTATGTTTCAACATCTCCAATCCCCGAAAGCCGGGAAATTGGGAAGTGTCATGGAGTAACCAAACCATGACCTTTTCGCATAGAGCAGATAGAATGCCTACAGATACAGAGCTTGTACGCCACATAGCCGGTAGAGGAAAATCTTTCCGGTATAGGTATACCTTAGGAAATAGGATTACTAGAGTTGGAGAGGTATCACCAGGATACTGTGCACATATCGTACAACCTGATACGTGTACTAAGCAGATGGAAGAATTAGGGTTAGGAGATTTCACATGGAAGGTGTGTAATATGGTTATGTCCTACTCCGTCCCATATGTTCTCCCCAATGATGCATATTTCATATGCGGGAGAAAGGCGTACAAGTGGCTTGCCCAAAACTCTGAAGGATTGTGTTATATTGGAAAAGTACTGCCTGAAGTAATGACTGTATCACATGACAAAATGAAAGACATACACCGTGGTGCCCAAGCTCCTTATACTCACACCCATTACGAGCACGTTGTTAAAAGGCACCTGATAGAGAAGACAGAGCATCCGGCCTCTGATCTGATAAGTGAATCCACCGGGATTCAATTCTTAATCGCGTTAGATTTCACCCGCACCGCTAGAGGAGTGCTGAATTATAAATACATTTCTGCGCTCGCCAATTTGTTAGATAATATCACTGAAATGTATGATGACACGTTTAGGTATACTGGAAGAGAACTTCAGGCTTACAAAACAGAACTGGTACAGCATAGAATGGTTCTCAATTACCTCACAGCAGTGACAGGCGGATATTGTGTCACACTGGCAACACAATACGGCGTGAAATGTTGCACATATATTACGAATAGCACCGAGGATCCGGTCGAGGTCATAGACCAGAAGATGGACGATATTCTCCAATTGAAGTGGGAATTTCGCAGGAGACACAATCTCACTCTTGCTGCTGTAGGTAATGAGCTGACTGGTTGGGTGTCATGGTTGAACCCGCGAAATTGGTTTTCTGGTTTAGGAGACTGGGCTCAAGGAGTCATAATGGATGTTGGGAAGTTTCTCCTATGTATCTTAGGTGTTGTCATATCGATTGGATTGATATTTAGATGCGGTCAGGCTTTAATGAAGTGCAATCATCGTACTAGGGTAATGAGTTTAAGGAGTGAGGAAACTGTAATTAACCTGGACTTGATTTATGACCCAAATGTAGAAACAATGATGTGATGAAAATGCGATTTCTACGGTCCGTTTCTTTCACCTGTTTTTCCGTTTTCTCCAAGGTAACAAGACCCACTTGGACGAGGAATTTGATGAGCCGATATACAGACAACAGAGGGATTAAAGAAGAAGTTTGACAACCTGATACACAGATTTTTGATGAACTATGCCATGGATCCCCAGTTTCCCTAGAAATTTTAAAATTACGCTAGCCCAACACTTTTGTAAATCTATGGACATTGACAGCTTTTGCTCGCACCTTATGAGCAAAAGCACAAAGAAGACTGCAATCAACAGACACCAAACAAGACCTCAATCGACGAATGTTCATTTACCTGACATAGAATACCACCGCATTTACCGTAATTATGTCTTTTCTTCATTTCTACAACCCTCAGGTAATGACACACATAGTCGATAGGGAATACAGGCACAGATATCAGCAATCACATATCTCCCCCATTCATGTATCATCAACTAAAATGTGCTCCCCCATTTTGTTACAACCAAAGCCAAAAAGAGCTCGGTAAAGTTTGACAGCCCATCCACAGACCCGTACCGCGGGATAAGAAGGAATTCAAATGTATACTTCGCAATACCTCGAAGCTTGATTTAAAACACGTACGGCACGATGATACATGACCCCCCAAACATGGATTCATACATACATACTTCTGCTATCTCACTAGGTCATACCTTTTTCCCACCTTCTTCTCTCCTCCCTTACCCAATCATAGAAATGTATTTACATATGACATATATTTTTCTCTTTTTGAAATGTTTTAGGAAGTGGCAGTTATTGGTGACTACCAAAGGGTGGACTGTCAAAGTCAAAAAAATATTACATAGAGAGAGCATACAAACCACACACATTTAAGTCGCTATACTTGCAAATATGCGCAGCGAGGACAGCAATATATGGAAACACACGCATTTGCTCGGACATGGCACGGAGATGGATTCGACACTTATTTCATACAGTACATAATTATAATAATATCAAGCACCAGACATCATGTTTGGTATTAAAACAACCAGCTCAATGCGTAGATTAATTTGATACTTGTTATTAAGTTGTGGGACATTGTAGCGGATAGATATGATTGAATGTATAAAAGCTAAAATCACTTTGTTGGGAACAATGGATGATCAAGCAAATCCTTTACTAAGATTTTCAGGGCTGAACCTGATTAGCATATACAAAGGAGAGAGAGAGACCCCTCCCCTAGGAACAGACACACAGGAGGATAGTTCCTGTCTGGGGGGGGTTGGGGTCAGTGTTGCTGGTTGCCACAGAGAGCAGATGTGGTGTGGGTGCACTCAGAACAGAGGTCTCAGAAGCATGGCTGGATCATCGCCAGGCATAAAAGGCTAAGTATCATAATCTCAATATCTCATGGCTTATTGGCATAGAGTAGTTTTAAATGTGTGTTTTGTGGTGGGGTAGTTGTGGAATGATGGGTAAGCATAGAGTGGTTGGTTTGGAGAAACAAATGGCTTGGGGATGGTGAGGCTTGCGCAGCTGTGTGAATGTAACTTGTTTGTGCCCTGTGAAGTCTGTGATGAAGTGGAACATTAGACAACCTGTAGCATAGCATTTGTGGTATTTGTTTGCCTATGGAGATTTAATAAGATGGTTCTAGGAAGTTGGATTGAAATTGTGAAAGGTGATTTAGATTGTTTGGAATTGTAAAATCAGAACATATGCATTGTTTTGAGGCTTGGACATTTTGGAATAAAATGGAGTCTTGTGTTTTCTGCTATGTGATTGTGGTGTAGTAGAGAGTGCCATGTGTTTGGGCCTGCAAATCTAAAATGGCTGCTGCCGGGTATTTTCCCCTCCCCCTTTCAGCCATGTGGTGTAGTCTTTGGAATCAAGTGGAGTTTTCCCAAAATGGAGTCAAGCTTCTGCCCCATGCGGCATTGTAGGGACAATTGTGTTGCTGGGTGTTGTGTATATAGGGACAGGCAGCATGGGTAAGCTCAAGTACTTTCTAAACAAAGATTCTCAGCATTGACTGACTGCGCAGCGATTGTTCCTCACATGTGTAAGCTTTCTCTGCAATCATATTGATCTTCTTGTTATTGTAAGCCATTTCTTTCTCTCTCTCTCTTCTCCTTTTCCTCTCTTATTTTCCCTTAAACGTAATTGTATTGTATTGTATTTCCCGTGTAGTTATCTGGTTAGGTAGTCTATGTTATATTGTAGTGTATCATTTGTACTGTGATTCCTTTTGCAAGTATAATAGTTATAATACATATAATAGGTTTTGGACCCTAAGCCCAGGTATCTGTGTATTCCTTATAGTGTTAAGTAATCTCAGAGCGTCGGTGACGCTCAAACAGCTTGTGAGTTAATCAGGTTACACCAGGTTGCATTTACACGTTATCACCACACTAAGGTTTACAGTATATTTCGTTGTTAAAGGTATAGATATAAAGGTTTAACGTTGTAAGCGTCTGCACCGCTGGTGATCTCCTCGTGGTCCCGAGCGTCCGCTACGCTATAGCGAATCATTACGTTAGTCGGCAGCCAATAGCGTGCCTGCCTGTGATCTCTGGGCCGTAAGCGAACGTGACGCTTGAGCGTCTCGACTACGGTTGAGCGATCGTTACGCAACTTGCGTACCCTTACGGTACTTCTTACGTAGATAGCGTACAGTGTTCTTAGACCTCTTAAAGTGTTTTATATACGATAAATATTTAGCTTTATCAGGACTAAGGGGAGAAGAAGCGAACCTACCTAACTGGTGGTAGCTTGGGCTTCTTAGGCTACTGGACACCATTAGCTCCAGAGGGATCGAACACAGGACCCGACCTCGTCGTCCGTTCCCGGAGCCGCGCCGCCGTCCCCCTTACAGAGCCAGAAGCAAGAAGGTCCGGAAAATCGGCGGCTGAAGACTTCTGTCTTCCTCCAAGGTAGCGCACAGCACTGCAGCTGTGCGCCATTGCTCCTCATGCACACCACACACTGCGGTCACTGATGGGTGCAGGGCGCTGGGGGGGGGGGCGCCCTGAGCAGCAATAATATACACCTTGGCTGGCAAACTAACACCATATATAGCCCCAGGGGCTATATAGGTGTAAATTAACCCCTGCCAGACGTTTTAAAATAGCGGGAGAAAGCCCGCCGAAAAAGGGGCGGAGCCTTCTCCCTCAGCACACTGGCGCCATTTTCCCTCACAGCTTCGCTGGAAGGATCGCTCCCTGGCTCTCCCCTGCAGTCCTGCACTACAGAAAGGGTAAAAAAGAGAGGGGGGGGCACAATTTAGGCGCAGTATACAATATATATGCAGCTATAAGGGAAAACACTTTTATAAGGTGATATCCCTGTGATATATAGCGCTCTGGTGTGTGCTGGCATACTCTCCCTCTGTCTCCCCAAAGGGCTTTGTGGGGTCCTGTCCTCTGTCAGAGCATTCCCTGTGTGTGTGCTGTGTGTCGGTACTGCTGTGTCGACATGTATGATGAGGATAATGATGTAGAGCCGGAGCAAATGCCTGTGAATGTGATGTCACCCCCTGCGGGGTCGACTCCTGTGTGGATGGACTTATGGAAGGAATTACGTGACAGTGTCAGCTCCTTACATAAAAGGTTTGACGACATAGGACAGCCGGCTTCTCAGCTTGTGCCTGTCCAAGCGTCTCAAATGTCATCAGGGGCTGTAAAACGCCCGCTACCTCAGATGACAGATACAGATGTCGACACGGATACCGACTCCAGTGTCGACGACGATGAGACTAGTGTACCCTCCAATAGGTCCACCCGTTACATGATTGAGGCTATGAAAAATGTATTACACATTTCTGATAATACCCCAGGTACCACAAAAAAGGGTATTATGTTTGGTGAGAAAAAACTACCAGTAGTTTTTCCTGCATCTGAGGAATTAAATGAGGTGTGTGAGGAAGCGTGGTCTTCCCCAGATAAGAAATTAATAGTTTCTAAACGGTTATTGGCAGCGTACCCTTTCCCGCCAGAGGATAGGTCACGTTGGGAAACACCCCCTAGGGTAGATAAAGCGCTGACACGCTTATCAAAAAAGGTGGCACTACCGTCTCCGGATACGGCCACCCTAAAGGAACCTGCTGATAGAAAGCAGGAACATACCCTTAAAGCTATATACACACACACCGGCATTATATTGAGACCCGCTATTGCATCGGCTTGGATGTGCAGTGCTGCAGCTGCGTGGTCAGATTCCCTGTCGGATAACATTGATACCATGGATAGGGACAATATTTTGCTGACGATAGAGCATATAAAAGACGCCGTCTTATACATGCGTGATGCACAGAGGGATATTTGCCGGCTGGCATCAAAAATAAGCGCTATGTCCATTGCCGCCAGAAGGGGGTTATGGACTCGGCAATGGTCAGGCGATGCCGACTCGAAGCGGCACATGGAAGTTTTGCCCTATAAAGGGATGGAACTTTTTGGGGATGGTCTGTCAGACCTCGTTTCCACAGCTACTGCTGGGAAATCAACCTTTTTGCCACAGGCTACCCCACAGCAAAAGAAAGCACCGTATTATCAGGTACAGTCCTTTCGGCCCCAGAAAAATAAGAGGGCTAGAGGCTCATCCTTTCTGCCGAGGGGCAGAGGTAGGGGGAAAAAGCTGCAGCACACAGCTAGTTCCCAAGAGCAGAAGTCCTCCCCTGCGTCCGGTAAGTCCACAGCATGACGCTGGGGCTGCTCAGGCGGACCCGGGTACGGTGGGGGCCCGTCTCAGGAATTTCAGCACACAGTGGGCTCTCTCACAGGTGGATCCCTGGGTCCTTCAAGTAGTGTCTCAGGGGTACAGGCTGGAATTCGAGACGTCTCCCCCCTGCCGTTTCCTAAAATCTGCCTTACTGGCAACTCCCTCTGCCAGGGAGGCAGTGTTGGTGGCTATTCAAAAACTATATTCACAGCAAGTGATTGTCAAGGTACCCCTCCTTCAACAGGGAAAGGGTTACTATTCCACAATGTTTGTGGTACCGAAACCGGACGGTTCGGTGAGACCCATCTTAAATTTAAAAGCCTTGAACACTTATATCAAAAGGTTCAAGTTCAAGATGGAATCGCTCAGGGCGGTTATTGCGAGCCTGGACGAGGGGGATTACATGGTCTCCCTGGACATCAAGGATGCGTACCTGCATGTCCCTATTTACCCTCCGCACCAGGAGTACCTCAGATTTGTGGTACAGGACTGTCACTATCAGTTCCAGACGCTGCCGTTTGGGTTATCCACGGCACCAAGGGTCTTTACCAAGGTAATGGCCGAAATGATGATACTCCTTCGCAAGAAGGGAGTTTTAATTATTCCATACTTGGACGATCTCCTGATAAAGGCGAGGTCCAAAGAACAGTTGGTAGTGGGGGTAGCACTTTCTCGGGAAGTGCTATAACAGCACGGCTGGATTCTCAATATTCCAAAGTCACAGCTGGTCCCGACGACACGTCTTCTATTCCTGGGAATGATTCTGGACACAGACCAGAAAAAAGTGTTTCTTCCAGTGGAAAAAGCAGAGGAGTTGTCATCTCTAGTCAGAGACCTCCTAAAACCAGGACAGGTGTCGGTACATCAATGCACACGAGTCCTGGGAAAAATGGTAGCTTCGTACGAAGCAATCCCATTCGGAAGGTTCCACGCAAGGACGTTCCAGTGGGACCTGTTGGACAAATGGTCCGGGTCCCATCTCCAGATGCAACAGCGGATAACCCTGTCGGCAAGGACCAGGGTGTCGCTGCTGTGGTGGCTGCAGAGGGCTCATCTACTAGAGGGCCGCAGATTCGGAATACAGGACTGGGTCCTGGTGACCACGGATGCCAGCCTTCGGGGCTGGGGTGCAGTCACACAGGGAAGAAATTTCCAAGGACTGTGGTCAAATCGGGAGATTTCGCTTCACATAAATATTCTGGAGCTAAGGGCCATTTACAATGCCCTAAGCCAAGCAAGGCCCCTGCTTCAGAACCAGCCGGTACTGATCCAATCAGACAACATCACGGCGGTCACCCATGTAAACAGACAGGGCGGCACAAGAAGCAGGATGGCGATGGCAGAAGCCACAAGGATTCTCCGATGGGCAGAGAATCATGTGTTGGCACTGACAGCAGTGTTCATTCCGGGAGTGGACAACTGGGAAGCAGACTTCCTCAGCAGGCACGACCTCCACCCGGGAGAATGGGGACTTCATCCAGAAGTCTTCCAAATGCTGGTAGACCGTTGGGAAAGACCACAGGTGGACATGATGGCGTCCCGCCTCAACAAAAAGTTTAAAAGATATTGCGCCAGGTCAAGGGACCCTCAGGCGATCGCTGTGGACGCTCTAGTGACACCGTGGGTGTACCAGTCGGTTTATGTGTTTCCTTCTCTGCCTCTCATTCCCAAGGTACTGAGAATAATAAGAAAGCGAGGAGTGAAAACTATACTCGTGGTTCCGGATTGGCCAAGAAGAGCTTGGTACCCGGAACTTCAAGAGATGCTTGCAGAGGACCCTTGGCCTCTGCCGCTCAGACAAGACCTGCTGCAGCAGGGACCCTGTCTGTTCCAAGACTTACCGCGGCTACGTTTGACGGCATGGCGGTTGAACACCGGATCCTAAAGGAAAAGGGCATTCCGGAGGAAGTCATCCCTACCCTGATCAAAGCCAGGAAGGATGTCACCGCAAAACATTATCACCGCATTTGGCGTAAATATGTTGCGTGGTGTGAGGCCAAGAAGGCCCCGACGGAGGAATTTCAGCTGGGTCGATTCTTGCATTTCCTGCAAGCAGGTGTGACGTTGGGCCTCAAATTGGGGTCCATTAAGGTCCAGATTTCGGCTCTGTCGATTTTCTTCCAAAAAGAACTGGCTTCACTGCTTGAAGTTCAGACGTTTGTCAAAGGAGTTCTGCATATTCAGCCTCCTTTTGTGGCCCCAGTGGCACTTTGGGATCTCAATGTGGTTTTGGAATTCCTGAAATCACATTAGTTCGAGCCACTTAAGACTGTGGATTTGAAATATCTCACGTGGAAAGTGGTCATGTTGTTGGCCCTGGCTTCGGCCAGGCGAGTATCAGAATTGGCGGCTTTGTCTTGTAAAAGTCCTTATCTGATTTTCCATATGGATAGGGCAGAGTTGAGTACTCGTCCTCAGTTTCTCCCGAAGGTGGTCTCAGCTTTTCACTTGAACCAACCTATTGTGGTGCCTGCGGCTACTAGGGACTTGGAGGATTCCAAGTTACTGGACGTAGTCAGGGCCCTGAAAATGTATGTTTCCAGGACGGCTGGAGTCAGGAAGACTGACTCGCTGTTTATCCTGTATGCACCCAACAAGCTGGGTGCTCCTGCTTCTAAGCAGTCTATCGCGCGCTGGATTTGTAGCACTATTCAGCTGGCGCATTCTGCGGTGGGATTACCGCAGCCTAAATCAGTGAAAGCCCATTCCACAAGGAAGGTGGGCTCATCTTGGGCGGCTGCCCGAGGGGTCTCGGCTTTACAACTTTGCCGAGCTGCTACTTGGTCAGGGGCAAACACGTTTGCAAAATTCTGCAAATTTGATACCCTGGCTGAGGAGGACCTGGAGTTCTCTCATTCGGTGCTGCAGAGTCATCCGCACTCTCCCGCCCGTTTGGGAGCTTTGGTATAATCCCCATGGTCCTTACGGAGTCCCCAGCATCCACTTGGACGTCAGAGAAAATAAGAATTTACTCACCGGTAATTCTATTTCTCGTAGTCCGTAGTGGATGCTGGGCGCCCATCCCAAGTGCGGATTGTCTGCAATACTTGTAAATAGTTATTGTTACTATAATCGGGTTGTTATTGCGAGTCATCTGTTCAGAGGCTCCATTGTTATCATACTGTTAACCGGGGTTCCTATCACGAGTTATATGGTGTGATTGGTGTGGCTGGTATGAATCTTACCCGGGATTCAAAAATCCTTCCTTATTGTGTCAGCTCTTCCGGGCACAGTTCCTAACTGAGGCTTGGAAGAGGGTCATAGGGGGAGGAGCCAGTGCACACCAGATAGTCCTGAATCTTTCTTTAGAGTGCCCAGTCTCCTGCGGAGCCCGTTTATTCCCCATGGTCCTTACGGAGTCCACAGCATCCACTACGGACTACGAGAAATAGAATTACCGGTGAGTAAATTCTTATTTTTTTGCCTTATGTTCCTCCACAACAAAAGAAAACGTATCACTATCAGATGCAGTCCTTTCGGCCCAATTAATACAGAAAGGGCCGATGTTCTTCCTTCCTTGCTACTAGAGGAAGGGGAAGAGGTAAACGATCACCAGCCTTGTCAGGGTCCCAGGAGCAGAAGTCCTCCCAGGCTTCTGCCACTTCCACCGCATGACGTTGGGGCTCCTATGCGGGAGTCCGCTCCGGTGGGGGCACGTCTCAAACTCTGCAGTCAGTTTTGGGTTCGTTCGGACCTAGACCCATGGGTTTTACAAATAGTATCCCAAGGGTACAAGCTGGAGTTTCAAGACGTTTCCCCTCGCAGGTTTTTCAAATCGGCCTTACCAGCTTCTCTTCCGGACAAGGAGGTAGTTTGCGACGCAATACAGAAGTTGTATCAAAATCAAGTTATAGTCAGGGTTCCCTAGTCACAACTGGGAGACGGCTTTTATTCGAGCCTGTTTGTGGTCCCGAAGCCGGACGGCTCAGTCAGTTCAATCCTAAACCTGAAATCCCTAAATTTCTACCTAAAGAAATTCAAATTCAAAATGGAGTCTCTCCGAGCAGTGATCTCCAGTCTGGAGGAAGGGGATTGTATGGTGTCGGTGGACATAAAGGATGCCTACTTACATGTTCCCATTTATCTTCCGCATCAGGCTTACCTGAGGTTTGCAATTCAGGATTGTCATTACCAATTTCAAACGTTGCCGTTTGGCCTGTCCACGGCTCCGAGGATTTTCACCAAAGTGATGGTGGAGATGATGGTTCTCCTTCGCAAGCAAGGAGTCATGATTAGCCCTTACTTGGACGATCTCCTGATAAAGGCGAGATCCAGGGACCAGTTGGTGCAAAACGTTGCACTCTCCCTGACAGTCCTTCAGCAACATGGTTGGCTCCTAAACTTGCCAAAATCACAGTTGATTCCGACGACGCGGTTGTCGTTTTTGGGAATGATATTGGGCACAGAACTACAGAGAGTCTTTCTTCCAGTGGAAAAGGCTCTGGAACTTCAGAGTCTGGTCAAACAAATTCTGAAGCCAGCAAGAGTGTCAATCCATCAATGCATTCGGTTGCTGGGGAAGATGGTTGCGGCCTACGAGGCCATTCAGTTTGGCAGGTTCCATGCCAGAGTGTTCCAGTGGGACCTGTTGGACAAGTGGTCCGGATCCCACCTACACATGCACCGGAGGATATTCCTGTCTTCCAAAACCAGGGCATCACTCCTGTGGTGGCTACACAGCTCTCACCTACTAGAGGGGCGCAGGTTCGGGATACAGGACTGGATCCTAGTGACCAAGGATGCAAGCCTCCGAGGCTGGGGAGCAGTCACAATGGGAGAAAACTTCCAAGGAAGATGGTCAAATCAGGAAACTTGTCTCCACATAAATGTTCTGGAGTTAAGGGCCATTTACAACGGCCTTCTGCAAGTGGAACATCTTCTTCGAGATCTACCTGTACTGATCCAGTCGGACAATGTAACAGCAGTATCATACATAAACCGTCAGGGCGGAACGAAAAGCAGAGTGGCATTGGCAGAAGCCACAAGGATTTTCCGCTGGGCGGAAAAGCATACAAGCGCTCTGTCAGCGATCTTCATTCCAGGAGTGGACAACTGGGAAGCAGACTTCCTCAGCAGACACGATCTCCATCCAGGAGAGTGGGGTCTCCACCAAGAAGTCTTCGCAGAGGTGACAAGTCGTTGTGGAGTTCCTCAAGTAGACATGATGGCATCTTGTCTCAACAAGAAGCTTCAGAGATATTGTTGCAGGGCAAATGACCCTCAAGCAATAGCAGTGGATGCGCTGGTGACACCGTTGGTGTTTCAGTCGGTGTATGTATTCCCTCCACTTCCTCTCATTCCAAAGGTTCTAAAGATCACAAGAAGAGCAAAGATCTGGGCGATCCTCATTGTCCCAGACTGGCCAAGGAGGGCTTGGTATCCAAATCTTTAGGAATTACTAATAGGAGATCCCTGGTCTCTTCCTCTGCGCGAGGACCTGTTACAACAGGGGCCGTGCGTGTATCAGGACTTACCGCGGCTACGTTTGACGGCATGGCAATTGAGCGCAAAATCCTAGCCCGTAAGGGTATTCTCAGTGAAGTGATTCCCACACTTATTCAGGCTAGAAAAGGGGTAACGTCTAAACATTACCACTGTATTTGAAGAAAATATATTTCTAGGTGTGAATCCAAGGGAGCTCCTACGGAGGAGTTTCGACTGGGACGTTTTCTCCATTTTCTACAGGCAGGTGTGGATGCGGGCCTAAAATTGGGCTCAATTAAGGTTCATATTTCGGCCTTATCGGTTTTCTTTCAGAAACAATTGGCCTCCCTTCCAGAAGTTCAGACTTTCGTGAAAGGCATTTTGCACATCCAACCTCCATTTGTGCCTCCAGTGGCACCATGGGATCTTAATGTGGTGTTGCAGTTCCTTCAATCACATTGGTTTGAACCTTTACGGAAGGTGGAGTTGAAATTCCTCACTTGGAAAGTGGTCATCCTGTTGGCCTTGTCATCTGCAAGGCGGGTGTCTGAGTTAGCGGCCTTGTCTCACAAGAGCCCTTATTTGATCTTCCATGAAGATAGAGCTGAATTGAAGTCACGTCAACAATTTCTACCGAAGGTGGTTTCCTCTTTCCACATGAACCAACCAATTGTGGTGCCTGTGGCTACTGATGCCTTCGCCGAGTCAAAATCTCTGGATGTGGTCAGAGCTTTGAAGATTTATGTCGCCAGAACGGCTCAGATTAGGAAAACAGATGCTCTGTTTGTCCTGTATGCTCCCAACAAGGTTGGGTGTCCTGCTTCCAAGCAGACCATTGCACGCTGGATCTGTAACACGATTCAGCATGCTCATTCCACGGCTGGATTGCCTTTACCAGAATCGGTAAAAGCCCATTCTACTAGAAAGGTGGGCTCGTCCTGGGCGGCATTGCAACTTTGCCGAGCAGCTACTTGCTCGGGGTCAAACACATTTGCAAAGTTCTACAAGTTTGACACCTTGGCAGATGAAGACCTTAAGTTTGGTCAATCGGTGCTGCAAAGTCATCCACACTCTCCCGCCCATTCTAGACCTTTGGTATAACCCCATGGTTCTATGATGACCCCAGCATCCTCTAGGACGTATGAGAAAATAGGATTTTAATACCTACCGGTAAATCCTTTTCTCTTAGTCCGTAGAGGATGCTGGGCGCCCGTCCCAGTGCGTACTGTATCTGCAGTTATTAGTTGTGGTTACACACATGTTGTGTTACGTTATTGTCAGCATGTTGCTGCAATTGTTCATGCCGTTGGCTTGTGTTCTGTTGAATGCCACGTTCTGCGGCTTGTTTGAGATGTGAGCTGGTATGAATCTCACATTAGTTTAACAATAAATCCTTTCCTCGAAATGTCCGTCTCCCTGGGCACAGTTCCTATAACTGGAGTCTGGAGGAGGGGCATAGAGGGAGGAGCCAGTTCACACCCTTTCAAAGTCTTAAAGTGCCCATGTCTCCTGCGGATCCCGTCTATACCCAATGGTTCTATGATGACCCCAGCATCCTCTACGGACTTAGAGAAAAGGATTTACCGGTGGGTATTAAAATCCTATTTTTTATTAGTAACAAACATAAAGTACTGCGAACACTTCAAAACATGACGTTAGGGCCACGAAGCCCGACACTACTTCAGAAGATATACCTGTTTTTTCTTTATCTATTTTCTTGTGAATATGTGAATACACGCACTATGTATGGGAATTGTAATATCCCTGAACACCTTCTGTGACTTTCTAATAAGTCTGCACGGACACTTTCTTATGTTTAAGTATTTCATTTTGTTTAATTGTTATAATCATGCAAACGTATCTGTAAAAATATGCAAAACTTTATAAAAAGTGTTGAATTAAAAAAAAAACAGGTGAAATAATGCATAAAAAAAAATATTTATTCAGCTTTTGTCATGAAGGCCATGAAGGTTTACAAAAGACTGAGGGGGATAGTAAATAAACATAATTATCTATAAAGCATAAAAAAAAGAAGATAAACATCTATTTTCCAGTGGCGATTGCAGCGCAGTCCAAAACTCAAATAAGGAAGCACAACAACTGTAATAGGCCCTACACACTGGGCGATATCACTCAAAGATATGAACGATCTCGTTCATAAATGAACGAGATACCGTTCATATCTTTGAGTGTGGAGGCACCAGCGATGAACGATGCGTGGCACCGCACTCGTTCATCGCTGGTTCCCCCGTCGGCTGTGCATGCAGGCCAATATGGACAATCTCGTCCATATTTGCCTGCACTTCTATGGAGCCGGGTGACGGGGGGAGTGAAGAAAGTTCACTCCCCTCGTCACTGCCCCCCCGCCGCAGGGTCGGCCATATCCGCTATCGGGCAGCTCGGCGGCGGATCTTTAAATGTGTAGGGCCCTTAACCCAAAACACTGACAGATATTGCTGGCCAGGACTCACTTGCAGTTAATGTGACTCCCTAATTGAGTTTTGGACTGCACTGCAGCCGCCACTGGAAAATAGATATTTATCTCTTTTTTTTTGTTTTGTTTTTTTAGATAATTATGTTTATTAAATATCCCCCTAAAGGTGGGTACACACTGATAGATATATCTGCCGATCAATTTATCGCCAGATATATCTATGGACGGTTCGGGCAGTGTGTTGAGCATACACACTGCCCGATCCGTCGGGGACTGACGTCATGAACTGTGCGGGCGTGTGCATACGCCCGCCCAATTCAGCTGTCAATCAGTGCCGACTGCCGCAGCATGTGTACGCACGTACACACAGCCCATACACACACAGCGACGCGCCAATATATCGGTAGATATATTGTCCGTCGGCTGTGCTGCGGGGCCGACGCGATATGTCTGTGAACAACGAAGTTCACAGACATATCGGCTGTACACACTGGCCGACGGACCCGCGATATATCGGCCAGTGTGTACCCACCTTTACACTCTAATTATATTTTTAGATATAAATTAATTTAGAATCAAGTACATAATCAGTTCATCAGCTCGCGATGGGTATGTGTGTAGAATACTGTGTGTAGAATACAGCCGCTCTTGTATCATGTTAGACTGCAGATACTGTATGTTTTCACCCTCCACAACATTGAAAATGATCTCTCCACAGTAACAGATGTTGCCTACACCACAAATAAGATATCAGAGATAAGTCTGCGAGTTTCCAACTTCAAATCTTTCAAATATGTTTTTACCTGAAAATGCTGATGAAGTGCATTCTGAAGCCTGAAATATTTCCACCCCGCTCTTGAAGCATTGATGGTCTATAGCAGTGATTCTCAATTTTTTTTTAATCAGAATTTTCTTCTTCAGGGTCCATAGTCTCCTCAGGGTTAACTTTAGGTATGCTTGGTGGCGACCAGGATTCATGCACCGAACAGCAAATCTATTGAGCCTCCCAGGATGCACCTGGTCTTCCCTCATACCCTGCCCACAGCTCAGGTTCTTCAGTTTTTGTTTGGTGCCAGCAGGAGCTTGAGAAGTTCAGATTAATTTCTAATAAATATTTAGAATGCCAGCGTTAATATATGCAGCGGACGCAAGGCGCATCTTATTACCATATACGATAAAAGTGCGCTGTACGTCACAAACACTACATCCCTTAAGAGAAAACAAGCACTTGCACACATTGTCTGAGTTCCAACGCTCAGTGATGTATATATTTGATATTAAAGGATATGTATACAGTATATCACATGTACAGTGTATGTGTATATATATATATATATATATATATATATATATATATATATATATATGGTTACATGGTTACAATTACACAAGAAGCAGATAGTTACAAAAGAATCCATACAGTTACAGCCACAGCCAGTATACAATTACCATTTCCCTCAATAGTGTTCATTCTAGCACCCTGCACCTTTCAGAACACGTGCAGTTCGTCTTTCCTGCCTGGGGTGTCGCTCTCTGCTCTGGTGCTTCTCATCACATTCTGGTCTGTATTTTAGTGCTGAGATACAGAGCAGAGTGTTCTGAGAAGCACCAGAGCAGAGAGCGACACCCCACGCAGGAAAGAGGAACTGCACATGTTTTGAAAGGTGCAGGGTGCTAGAATGAACACTACCTCAATGCACACTTTTCTCCATCTTTGGATCTGCCTCAACAGCAGCTACATAGAACAGCAAAAAAACAGCATCTCAAACAGCAACTAGCAAACAGAACTTCTTGTGTGTCTGCAATGCTATACACTGTGTAAATTGGGGGAGTACAGGTCTGGGACTGAGTCTTCTGTTATTGGTCCAGGGGAGGGAACTTTCTCATTCATGGTGTCTTATTGGTCAGTTCATATGCAAGCAATGTCCAGCCTTGAAGAATACATCATAGGGGTTGGCCATTGGTTTCCTGTCCATCTGCTGTTCTTTGTTCTCATTTGAGTTGTGGCTTCATATTCATACATTCAATCATAACTAATTGTTACAATGAGCTACAACTTAACCCAAGCTATCAAACTAACACACTCATTCCCTTGATCATTTTGACACCAAGCATGACATGTTTATCTTGTTCCGTTGCAATAATACATATACATGATGTTATACTCTATTATATAATTTAAAACATTATAATATAAAGTGCTTGACATGTTTAATTTATGTGTGGTATGAAATATGTGTTGAATATATCTTTATGGCGTGTCTGTGTGAGTGCGTATGCTACCATATATCGCTGTGCACGCTGCGCGTATTCGCACGCACAGCGACTCATCTGCATGGAGTTTTTATGTTTTCTGTATGTAATATTTTTGATTTCGACAGTCCACCCTTTGGCAGTAAACAATAACTGCCATAAATTATTAACAGAAGAAAAATATTTCAAACAATAATCGGTGACCTAGACACACGTATGTATTCATTTCGCAAATCAGACATTGACTATATTTGGGGAAGACAGGGAGGATGACGAGACATCCTCTATATGCACTCGGCGGTCACAGGACCACTGGTTGGGTGTGGGACGACATTCACCCTATAGAGTATGATGGGACAGTGCTATGGCTTATGATGTCTGATTTGAACGAACGTTTCACACATACATGTACCTATGTCTTTGCACACTGATGTTCGGATTCGATAGAGATTTTGCTGGGTAGAGGGAGAAAACACAAACAAATCATGAAAGAGACATACAGTTGTGCTCATAAGTTTACATACCCTAGCAGAATTTGTGATTTTCTGGCCATTTGTCAGAGAATATGAATGATAACTCACAAACTTTTCTTTCACTCATGGTTAGTGGTTGGGTGAAGCCATTTATTGTCAAACAACTGTGTTTACTCTTTTTAAATCATAATGACAACAGAAACTACCCAAATGACCCTGATCAAAAGTTTACATACCCTGGAGATTTTGGCCTGATAACATGCACACAAGTTGACACAAACTGGTTTGAATGGCTACTAAAGGTAACCATCCTCACCTGTGATCTGTTTGCTTGTAATCAGTGTGTGTGTATAAAAGATCAGTGAATTTCTGGACTTCTGAAAGACCCTTGCATCTTTCATCCACTGCTGCACTGACGTGTCTGGATTCTGAGTCATGGGGAAAGCAAAAGAATTGTCAAAGGATCTGCGGGAAAAGGTAATTAAACTGTATAAAACAGGAAAGGGATATAAAAAGATATCCAAGCAATTGAGAATGCCAATCAGCAGTGTTCAAACTCTAATTAAGAAGTGGAAAATGAGGGATTCTGTGGAAACCAAATCACGTCAGGTAGACCAACAAAAATTTTAGCCACAACTGCCAGGAAAATTGTTCGGGGTGCAAAGAAAAATCCACAAATAACTTCAGCTGAAATACAGGACTCTCTGAAAAAAAGCGGTGTGGTTGTTTCAAGATGCACAATAAGGAGGCATTTGAAGAAAAATGGGCTTCATGGTCGAGTCGCCAGAAGAAAGCCATTACTATGCAAATGCCACAAAGCATCCCGCTTACAATACTCCAAACAGCACAGAGACAAGCCTCAAAACTTCTGGAACAAAGTCATTTGGAGTGATGAGACCAAAATTGAACTTTTTGGCCACAACCATAAACGTTACATTTGGAGAGGTGTCAACAAGGCCTATGATGAAAGGTACACCATTCCTACTGTGAAACATGGAGGTGGATCGCTGATGTTTTGGGGATGTGTGAGCTACAAAGGCACTGGAAACTTGGTCAAAATTGATGACAAGATGAATGCAGCATGTTATCAGAAAATACTGGAGGAAAATTTGCACTTATCAGCCCAGAAGCTGCGCATGGGACATACTTGGACGTTCCAACATGACAATGATCCAAAACACAAGGCCAAGTCGACCTGTCATTGGCTACAGCAGAATAAAGTGAAGGTTCTGGAGTGGCCATCTCAGTCTCCTGACCTCAATATCATTGAGCCACTCTGGGGAGATCTCAAACAAGCAGTTCATGCAAGACAGCCCAAGAATTTACAGGAACTGGAGGCTTTTTGCCAAGAAGAATGGGCAGCTTTACCATCTGAGAAAATAAAGAGCCTCATCCACAACTACCACAAAAGACTTCAAGCTGTTATTGATGTCAAAGGTGGCAACCGTTTGTGAATAAAAACCTGGTGGAGTGTTTTAGTTTGGGACACCTGGACCTGTACCTGTGGCATCCAGCCTAGTGGTGAGAATAGATGGGCCCTTTTTGTTCGATACCCACTGAGTTGTAAAATTCGTCCTATGACCCAGGTCAGGCTTTGACAGCTTGGTGTCCTATTAGTTATTTTGTTTTTATTTGTTATTTTATCTACCCAATAAACACCGTTTTTATTCACAAACGGTTGTGTGTTTTGGGAATCAAATCATTTGTGTGGGGAGGAAAAGAAAACGCTACGGGATTTGACCATATTCATTTCAAGTAAGCACACGTGTAAGCGTGTTTGACATCCTACGTTTGAACTACGTATACTGTATGTAAAGCTGTACAGGTATGAGAAATGTCCTTTTAGCCTGAGACCCGCTTTTATTTGTGTTTTCCCGAAATATTGGCATGGATTTTTGAGGAGATTCTCGATAGTGGGGGAGGAATATTAAAGAAACCGCTACATGAACTTACATCACTCGCTACAAGTAAGCCTACGTGTAAGCGTGATTTTCTTCTGGTTGTATGAATAAGGTTCACTATGGTGTCAATTGGGGACGTATAAAGCAAAGATACCTTTATAAGCATAGGACCCTTTGCTTCATGTAAGCCCAAGAGTGAGCATCTATTCCTTTGATCAGTGCACGATTTTGGGTGACCCTATAATCTTTGAAGTTCACGGAATTAAAGAGTATCATCGGATCTTCTCTTATCCCCTTTTATCCAGACTTTTATAACAAAAAACTATACTACACATTGGATTTCTCTGTGTGTTCTCTTTTATATATGGTATCCATTTGGAGGAGACTGTCTTTCGTTTCTATTTAAAGAAACAAGAAATTGGGACTTTTGAAAATTGTACATGGACCATCCTCAAAAATAAGTATCTATTACCCTTCATTTGTTTGGCGCAGATTGAATATCACATTTTTGTTCTATGTTCCTCATTTATTCCAGTTTTGATAACACTGGAAGATTTTCGTTTGCTGCCTTCACTGTTCCAGCGCAGGTGTTTACTATTTTTCCTTTGTATAAAAATGAGACAAAACCACAAAATACAAGACAACAAGAATGACAAGACGACTTTCAAACACAATACCACACTCAGAAATCGCTACCAACACTCCTCACCAAACCACAAATTCACCTACCTCCACAGCACAACCTCCCTCCTCCTCACCACTAACTAAACCCACGAGGTGCGGACGGTTTGGGGCGTATTTATATGGTTGCGCACAGACACTCCTACCATCTGAAACACAACCAATCACGAACGGGGATGAAAATCGAAACTGAAAGTGAAAATGCGGCCGCGGGAAAAAAAAAACCCTGCCGCGTTTAACTTATGAAAAAAACCAGCAAATACAACAAAAACACGTACGCAAACGACAATGACGCCGTAAATGTGGCAAAAAAAAACGACTGCCATCGACATCGGAAAACACGACAACCATAAAGTCGACTGCTTCGTAACTTTGCATATATGGGTGGTCATTCCGAGTTGTTCGCTCGGTAATTTTCTTCGCATCGCAGCGATTTTCCGCTTATTGCGCATGCGCGATGTTCGCACTGCGACTGCGCCAAGTAAATTTGCTATGAAGTTTGGTATTTTACTAACGGCATTACGAGGTTTTTTCTTCGTTCTGGTGATCGTAATGTGATTGACAGGAAGTGGGTGTTTCTGGGCGGAAACTGGCCGTTTTATGGGTGTGTGTGAAAAAACGCTACCGTTTCTGGGAAAAACGCGGGAGTGGCTGGAGAAACAGAGGAGTGTCTGGGCGAACGCTGGGTGTGTTTGTGACGTCAAACCAGGAACGACAATCACTGAACTGATCGCACTAGAAGAGTAAGTCTCGAGCTACTCAGAAACTGCACAGAGAAGTCTTTTCGCAATATTGCGAATCTTTTGTTCGCAATTTTGCTAAGCTAAGATTCACTCCCAGTAGGCGGCGGCTTAGCGTGTGCAATGCTGCTAAAAGCAGCTTGCGAGCGAACAACTCGGAATGAGGGCCATGGATTCAAAAAGTTGCATGAAAATGCACCCGATACAAAACGAGTTTAAACACTACACAAACCGACTCAAACACGAATATTAGTAAATATTGGCCAATATATGTATTTCACATTTCAATTTACATAACAAAATCTCTGTTCATTAAGTTAGTCAGGGGCCACTGCTTCTAGGAAAAAAAGAAAAAGTGTTTAGCATCATAGAGGCCCAATCGTAACTTCTGCAGGTTTTGTCAAAGGGTAATTTTACACTTCTCTCATTCCTCCCATTTGCCGAATTAGTGTTTACCAGTGATCTTATCCTGACAGAGAATTTTCTAGTACTGCAAAAAAAACAAGCTTCTAGGTCATGCGAAGTATTCATTCAATTCTTCTCATCCCGCATTAAGGGTCTGTACATGGTCCAACAAACATTTCCGATATTATCTAGACTAGGGGCATTACTAGAAATGGATACCTCTTATGTGGTAATTTAAAAGAAATACCCGGGGGTTACCCTATCTCTGTCCGCTTTCCTACTGGTAAATACTAATGTGCGGACAGGATATTCTCCATTTATGATGTTACTTTCTTGATTTTTTTATTTTATTTTTGGGTTTTACTATATATGTACTTGAATGACTCCATACTTACCAGTTCCACTGGCCTCAGCCACTTCCCCTGCAGGCTACAGCTCCTCTTTTACTGGTTGGATACTCCTTTAAATGCATGAGAAATGGCTGAAACCAGTCAGGTCGCCTTCTCCTCCTAAATAAAACTTTGACATTCATTAGTACATACACTGCTCAAAAAAATAAAGGGAACACTTAAATAACACAATGTAACTCCAAGTTAATCACACTTCTGTGAAATCAAACTGTCCACTTCGGAAGCAACACTGGTTGACAATCAATTTCACATGCTGTTATGCAAATGGTATAGACAACAGGTGGAAATTATAGGCAATTAGCAAGACACCCCCAATAAAGGAGTTGTTCTGCAGGTGGTGACCACAGACCACTTCTCAGCTCCTATGCTTTCTGGCTGATGTTTTGGTCACTTTTGAAAGCTTTCACCCTAGTGGTAGCATGACACGGAGTCTATAACCCACACAAGTGGCTCAGGTAGTGCAGCTCATCCAGGATGGCACATCAATGCGAGCTGTGGCAAGAAGGTTTGCTGTGTCTGTCAGCGTAGTGTCCAGAGCATGGAGGCGCTACCAGGAGACAGGCCAGTACATCAGGAGACGTGGAGGAGGCCGTAGGAGGGCAACAACCCAGCAGCAGGACCGCTACCTCCGCCTTTGTGGAGCACTACCAGAGCCCTGCAAAATGACCTCCAGCAAGCCACAAATGTGCATGTGTCTACTCAAACGATCAGAAACAGACTCCATGAGGGTGGTATGAGGGCAGTCACATGGACGCCAGTGTTGCTGCTCCATTAACCCCACCGGTGGCGCAATGCCAGTAACAACTTGTTGATTTTGGCACGACCCGACAGCCTTTTACTAGCAGGCGCACTTAGGGGCACCCCGGACTGCAAACCAGACTCCTGGTGGATAGGTAAGGCGAGTTCCCGCTTGCAGGACCCGTTATCGCGGCAGTCTTATACCATCAGTCCCGGGAGACTGACTGGTGGTGCTGATGTGGACCCAGACCATGGCGAGCCTTGGGACTCCACTAGACCACATTACAGGCACTGAGAAAGCTCTAATAACAGGACAGGGAACAGGTGGTGGATGTCAGCAAGAGGAGGCAGCACTTTCTCAACAGCCCCTCCTCCAACCCAAGGCGCCATTTCGCTGAGGTCTTCCCGCCCGGGGCTGCTCCTTCACCCTCCTTCCACGCTAGGTTTAGTCTCACTGTATTCCTCTGCTTGAAGTCAGGTAATACACAGTGCTGCATCCTACAAGCTGTAATAACTGAATAGTTGATAGTGCCCACTGCAGTTAATTTATGGGCCTAATTCAGCATGGGTCTTAGATGTGCGAAAAATCACACATCTACAACCCATTACACTGACATACAAGGGGGGCACCCCAGCACAGGGCAAGTCTGCCTCGCATGCCGGGTCCTGGCCTCCTCCTGCAAACATGTGAGCACTTTGCACGATGGCGATGCTCTTGCATGTTTAGAGTTGCCCTCTGCACCCACCATGTTTTGGGTCACAGCGGCTGAGTGTGACATCACGCAGCCATCGCAGACTGCCCCGCATACAGTCCGGACACGCCTGCATTGTCCACACCATGCCCCCGAAACACCATCGCAATACCCCGCGAACACCTCTGCCGTCGCATCTCACTTTGGGCCCGAGTCAGACCTGATTGCTGTGCTGCAAATTACAATGTCCTGCGATCAGATAGTCGCCGCTCAAGGGGGAGTGAAAAATCGCACCTTGCAAGTGTGCGATTGCATGTGTACACTTTGCGAAAATTCCCCTCAGTCAGCAGACAGCTGCAAAACCGTTCGCATCACAGTCAAATGTTTTTCCCATTCTGTGTGCAGTCTGTGCGTAGCTCAATACTTACGCCTCCAGTTTGAAGAAATCAGGCTGATCAGGGCTGGAGCTGACGTCACACACCCGCCCTGAAATCGCTTGGGAACGCCTGCGTTTTTCCAGACACTCTCAGAAAACAGGCAGTTACCAGCCACAAACATCCTCTTCCTGTCAATCACCTTGCGAGTGACTGTGCAATCAAAATTTTTGCACCATTCTGTCGCTGTTTGGCGACGCACCTGCGCATTGCGGTGCATACACTTGCGCAGTAGTTCGATAATCTCCTGCTGTGCGAATATGCACAGCAGCGATCAGGCCTGATTCGGGCCCTTTGTGTGCATGTGCAGTGCGGCTTCTGTGTATGCGCACACAGCACAGGGCTTCAGCATGCTAATGTTGTTGGAGCAGCATCCCATGCTGAATTAGGCCCTGTATCTGCATTTTATGTGACTTACTGTATGCTCATTCTGTTGTCTGTACTTTTCGCTCTGCACTTTATATTGCTTTCCCGTACCTTTCGTTCTACAGTAATCTTTATATACTGGTGTGTACATGGTTTACTTTGCCCACATTACAAGGTATTGTATTTGTGCAGGCTTATTGTCACATACTGTTCAGAGTTACACAGTGCACATTACCATATTGTGGATGTACTCTACTTGAACTTCTGTCTAACAATGGCAAGGCATCTAAACAGACTGGAACTCCTGCTCTAGTGTCATGTACAGGGCCGGTTCAAGGGCGCTCTGCGCCCCGGGCAGGAAAAGGGCGTGGCCTAATACAGGGGGTGTGGTCAGTTACGCCCCCTGTACATTGCTAGCGCCGCTTGAATGCTAAGCGGTGCGCGATGACGTCATCGCGCACCGCACAGCAAAAGGTCCTCTCCACGAAGGGAAACTAGACGCTATGCGTCTAGTTCCCTTCGTGGAGAGGACCTTTGATGTGTGGTGCGCGATGACGTCATCGCGCACCGCTCAGCAAAGTTACACTCCACGAAGGGAAACTAGACGCTTAGCGTCTAGTTCCCTTCACAGGAGGCGGACGGCAGCGGGCAGCGGAGGCGGACGGGGGACACAGCGGGCAGCAGTGGCGGATCTTGCCACGGTGCGGCGCCCTCCGGATGGCGCCAGCGCCCTCCGGAAGGCGGAGCCCCGGGCAAAAGTACTGCTTGCCCGTGGCAAGATCCGCTACTGGTCATGTATCACCTGTTCAGCAACCTCAGACTTTGTCCTTTTGTCTTCAGGTCAAGGCCGGAGGTCAGACCTTCCCTAGACAGTCTCACCCCACAAAAGCTTCTAAACCCAGACCCAAACTGGCCTGGGCAGCTAGACACCCAACTACTAAACCGGTTAGTGCACCTCCTATTTCTCTTACGTCCTAGAGGATGCTGGGGACTCCGTAAGGACCATGGGGTATAGACGGGCTCCGCAGGAGACATGGGCACCACAAAGAACTTTAGAATGGGTGTGCACTGGCTCCTCCCTCTATGCCCCTCCTCCAGAACCCAGTTAGATCCTGTGCCCAGAGGAGACTGGGTGCATTACAGGGGAGCTCTCCTGAGTTTCTCTGAAAAAGAATTTTGTTAGGTTTATTATTTTCAGGGAGCACTGCTGGCAACAGGCTCCCTGCATCGTGGGACTGAGGAGAGAGAAGAAGACCTACTTAAATGATAGGCTCTGCTTCTTAGGCTACTGGACGCCATTAGCTCCAGAGGGAGTCGGAACGCAGGTCTCACCTCGCCGTTCATCCCGGAGCCGCGCCGCCGTCCTCCTCGCAGAGCCGGAAGATAGAAGCCGGGTAGGTATACGAAGAAAGGAATTCATGCTGCCATCATACCAGTGTCCTGCATTTCAAACGGATCCAGATATGGACTTTTGAACCAAACACTTTGGAATTTTTCCTGTGGGATTTTCAACTAAACAGCACCGATTGGAGAGACCCAGTGCTCACACAAAACAGCACAGCTTGCCGGCTGGCAATTACATTCCTCTGGAAGTCTCCATCGTTAAAGGGTAACACCAGCTGTTTCTAATTCCTTTTCCCAGGGAACTTTGCATACTTTCAGTCCGGGATCCATTGTGGCCACTTGCTAGCAGCCATTTCCAACTATTTCTGAGCTCCATCAATGCCCTTTATTATATGTTTTTATTGGAATATTTCCTATTTTTAGATTGTAATGTCTAGCTTAATTAATTAATAAATTAATGTCGTTATATCAGATTTCACCCACAGTCTTTATTATTGGGGAAACATCCAGCGCCAGTTTTTTATTCGTATTTTACAGTTCTTCTTGGGATTGACAATCCCTACTGGCAGCTGTGACAGCGCGTCTGGGTGTGTGCTATTTGTTTTAGGTATACGAAGAAAGAAGACTTCAAAGGCGGCTGAAGACTTCAGATCTTCTATGAGGTAACGCACAGCGGTAACGCTGCGCGCCATTGCTCCCACACACTACACACACTGCAGGCACGGAGGGGAGCAGGGGGGCAGCAATAAACCTCTAGGACTGGCTCATATGAATATATAGGCTGTGGTGGCAATATATTTTATAATCCCCCGCCAGTATAAATAAATTTGAGTGGGACCGGAGCCCGCCACTGAGGGGGTGGAGCTTGATCTCACAGCACTAACCAGCGCCATTTTCTCCACAGCACACTGCAGAAGCTGGCTCCCCGGACTCTCCCCTGCTGAACACGGTGACAGAGGGCTCAAAAAGAGGGGGGGGGGGGGCACTGAGTGTATAGATTTTTCTCTGACGTCCTAGTGGATGCTGGGAACTCCGTAAGGACCATGGGGAATAGCGGCTCCGCAGGAGACTGGGTACAAAAGTAAAGCTTTAGGACTACCTGGTGTGCACTGGCTCCTCCCCCCATGACCCTCCTCCAAGCCTCAGTTAGATTTTTGTGCCCGGCCGAGAAGGGTGCACACTAGGGGCTCTCCTGAGCTTCTTAGTGAAAGTTTAGTTTTAGGTTTTTTATTTTCAATGAGACCTGCTGGCAACAGGCTCACTGCATCGAGGGACTAAGGGGAGAATAAGCGAACTCACCTGCGTGCAGAGTGGATTGGGCTTCTTAGGCTACTGGACACCATTAGCTCCAGAGGGACCGAACACAGGCCCAGCCTCGGAGCTCGGTCCCAGAGCCGCGCCGCCGGCCCCCTTACAGAGCCAGAAGCAAGAAGAGGTCCGGAAAAATCGGCGGCAGAAGACATCCTGTCTTCACCAAGGTAGCGCACAGCACTGCAGGTGTGCGCCATTGCTCCTCAGCACACTTCACACTTCGGTCACTGAGGGTGCAGGGCGCTAGGGGGGGGCGCCCTGAGCAGCAATAAAAACACCTTGGCTGGCGAAAATACATCACATATAGCCCCCAGGGCTATATGGATGAATTTTAACCCCTGCCAGATTCCACAGAAAAACGGGAGAAAAGGCTGCCGAGAAGGGGGCGGAGCCTATCTCCTCAGCACACTGGCGCCATTTTCTCTCACAGCTCCGTTGGAGGGAAGCTCCCTGGCTCTCCCCTGCAGTTACTACACTACAGAAAGGGGTTAAAAAAGAGAGGGGGGCACTAATTAGGCGCAGTATAACAATACAGCAGCTATAAGGGGAAAAACACTTATATAAGGTTATCCCTATATATATATATAGCGCTCTGGTGTGTGCTGGCATACTCTCCCTCTGTCTCCCCAAAGGGCTAGTGGGGTCCTGTCCTCTATCAGAGCATTCCCTGTGTGTGTGCTGTGTGTCGGTACGTTGTGTCGACATGTATGAGGAGGAAAATGAGGTGGAGGCGGAGCAATTGCCTGTAACAGAGATGTCACCCCCTAGGGAGTCGACACCTGAGTGGATGAGCTTATGGAAGGAATTATGTGACAGTGTCAGCTCTTTACAAAAGATTGATGACATGAGACAGCCGGCGACTCAGCCTGTGCCTGTCCAGGTGTCTCAAAAGCCATCTGGGGCTCTAAAACGCCCGTTACCGCAGATGGCAGATACAGACGCCGACACGGATACTGACTCCAGTGTCGACGATTAAGAGACGAATGTGACTTCCAGTAGGGCCACACGTTGCATGATTGAGGCTATGGAAAATGTTTTTACACATTTCTGATAATACCAGTACCACTAAAAAGGGTATTATGTTGGGTGAGAAAAAACTGCCTGTAGTTTTTCCTGCATCTGAGGAATTAAATGAAGTGTGTGATGATGCGTGGGTTTCTCCCGATAAAAACTGTTAATTCCTAAAAAGTTATTAGCATCATACCCCTTCCCGCCAGAGGATAGGGCACGTTGGGAAACACCCCTTAGGGTGAATAAAGCGCTCACACGCTTGTCTAAACAGGTGGCACTACCGTCCCCGGATACGGCAACCCTTAAAGAACCTGCTGACAGAAAGCAGTAAAATATCCTAAAATGTATATACACTCACACGGGTGTGATACTGCGACCAGCAATCGCCTCAACCTGGATGTGCAGTGCTGGGGTGGCTTGGTCGGATTCCCTGACTGACAATATTGATACCCTAGATAGGGACAGTATATTACTAACTATAGAGCATTTAAAAGATGCATTTCTATATATGCGTGATGCACAGAGGGATATTTGCCGACTGGCATCAAGAGTAAGTGCGCTGTCCATTTCAGCCAGAAGAGGGTTATGGACAAGACAGTGGTCAGGTGATGCTGATTCCAAAAGGCATATGGAAGTATCGCCTTATAAAAGGGAGGAGTTATTTGGGGTAGGTCTAACAGACCTGGTGGCCACGGCAACGGCTGGAAAATCCACATTTTTACCCCAGGTAGCTTCTCAACCTAAGAAGACGCCGTATTATCAGGCGCAGTCCTTTCGGCCCCATAAGGGCAAGCGGGCAAAAGGCGCCTCATTTCTGCCCCGTGGCAGAGGGAGAGGAAAAAGGCTGCAGCAGACGCTGGGGCTTTACAAACGGTCTCAGGCACGGTGGGGGCCCGTCTCAAGAAATTCGAGACGTCTCCCCCTCGCTGTTTCATAAAGTCTGCTTTACCGACGTCTCCCTCAGACAGGGAGACAGTATTGCAAGCCATTCACAGGCTGTATTCCCAGCAGGTGATAATCAAGGTACCCCTCCTGCAACAGGGAAAGGGGTACTATTCCACACTATTTGTGGTACCGAAGCCGGACGGCTCGGTGAGACCAATTTTAAATCTAAAATCCTTGAACACTTACATACAAAGGTTCAAATTCAAGATGGAGTCACTCAGAGCAGTGATTGCAAACCTGGAAGAAGGGGACTATATGGTCTCTCTGGACATCAAAGATGCTTACCTACATGTCCCAATTTACCCTTCTCCAAGGGTACCTCAGGTTTGTGGTACAGAACTGTCACTATCAGTTTCAGACGCTGCCGTTTGGATCGTCCACGGCACCCCGGGTCTTTACCAAGGTAATGGCCGAAATGATGATACTCCTTCGAAAGAAGGGAGTTTTAGTTATCCCTTACTTGGACGATCTCCTGATAAGGGCAAGATCCAGGGAACAGTTGGAAGTCGGGGTAGCACTATCTCAGATAGTGCTGCGGCAGCACGGTTGGATTCTCAATATTCCAAAATCGCAGCTGATCCCGTCGACACGCCTTCTATTCCTAGGGATGATCCTGGACACAGTCCAGAAAAAGGTGTTTTCTCCCGGAGGAGAAAGCCAGGGAGTTATCCGAACTAGTCAGAAACCTCCTAAAACCAGGCCAAGTGTCAGTGCATCAGTGCACAAGGGACCTGGGAAAAATGGTGGCTTCCTACGAAGCAATTCCATTCGGCAGATTCCACGCAAGAACTTTCCAGTGGGACCTGCTGGACAAATGGTCCGGATCGCATCTTCAGATGCATCAGCGGATAACCCTGTCACCAAAGACAAGGATGTCTCTCCTGTGGTGGTTGCAGAGTGCTCATCTTCTAGAGGGCCGCAGATTCGGCATTCAGGACTGGGTCCTGGTGACCACGGATGCCAGCCTGCGAGGCTGGGGAGCAGTCACACAGGGAAGAAATTTCCAGGGCTTGTGGTCAAGCCTGGAGACATCACTTCACATAAATATTTTGGAGCTAAGGGCCATTTACAATGCCAAGCAAGACCTCTGCTTCAAGGTCAGCCGGTGCTGATCCAGTCGGACAACATCACGGCAGTCGCCCACGTAAACAGACAGGGCGGCACAAGAAGCAGGAGGGCAATGGCAGAAGCTGGGCGGAAAATCATGTGATAGCACTGTCAGCAGTGTTCATTCCGGGAGTGGACAACTGGGAAGCAGACTTCCTCAGCACGACCTCCACCCGGGAGAGTGGGGACTTCACCCAGAAGTCTTCCACATGATTGTAAACCATTGGGAAAAACCAAAGGTGGACATGATGGCGTCCCGCCTAAACAAAAAATTGGACAGGTATTGCGCCAGGTCAAGGGACCCTCAGGCAATAGCTGTGGACGCTCTGGTAACACCGTGGGTGTACCAGTCAGTGTATGTGTTCCCTCCTCTTCCTCTCATACCAAAAGTACTGAGAATTATAAGACGGATGGGAGTAAGAACTATACTCGTGGCTCCGGATTGGCCAAGAAGACTTGGTACCCGGAACTTCAAGAGATGCTCACGGAGGACCCGTGGCCTCTACCTCTAAGAAGGGACCTGCTCCAGCAAGGACCCTGTCTATTCCAAGACTTACCGCGGCTGCGTTTGACGGCAGGGCGGTTGAACGCCGGATCCTGAAGGAAAAAGGCATTCCGGATGAAGTCATCCCTACCCTGGTCAAGCCAGGAAGGATGTAACCGCAAAGCATTATCACCGCATTTGGCGAAAATATGTTGCATGGTGCGAGGCCAGTAAGGCCCCGATGGAGGAATTTCAACTAGGTCGATTCCTGCATTTCCTGTAAACAGGAGTGTCTATGGGCCTAAAATTGGGGTCCATTAAGGTTCAAATTTCGGCCCTGTAAATTTTCTTCCAGAAAGAACTAGCTTCACTACCTGAAGTTCAGACGTCTGTAAAAAGGGGTACTGCATATACAGCCTCCTTTTGTGCCTCCAGTGGCACCTTGGGATCTCAATGTAGTTTTGGGGTTCCTAAAGTCACATTGGTTTGAACCACTTGAATCTGTGGAGTTAAAATATCTCACATGGAAAGTGGTCATGTTGTTGGCCCTGGCCTCGGCCAGGCACGTGTCAGAATTGGCGGGCTTTATCCTGTAAAAGCCCTTATCTGATCTTCCATGCAGACAGGGCGGAATTGAGGACTCGTCCTCATTTTCTCCCTAAGGTGGTTTCAGTGTTTCATCTGAACCAACCTATTGTGGTACCTGCGGCTACTAGTGACTTGGAGGACTCCAAGTTGTTGGACGTAGTCAGGGCCTTGAAAATATATGTTTCCAGGACGGCTGGAGTCAGGAAATCTGACTCGCTGTTTATCCTGTATGCACCCAACAAGCTGGGTGCTCCTGCTTCTAAGCAGACTATTGCTCGTTGGATTTGTAGTACAATTCAGCTTGCACATTCTGTGGCAGGCCTGCCACAGCCAAAATCTGTAAAAGCCCATTCCACAAGGAAGGTGGGCTCATCTTGGGCGGCTGCCCGAGGGGTCTCGGCGTTACAACTTTGCCGAGCAGCTACTTGGTCAGGGGCAAACACGTTTGCTAAATTCTACAAATTTGATACCCTGGCTGAGGAGGACCTGGAGTTCTCTCATTCGGTGCTGCAGAGTCATCCGCACTCTCCCGCCCGTTTGGGAGCTTTGGTATAATCCCCATGGTCCTTACGGAGTTCCCAGCATCCACTAGGTCGTCAGAGAAAATAAGAATTTACTTACCGATAATTCTATTTCTCGTAGTCCGTAGTGGATGCTGGGCGCCCATCCCAAGTGCGGATTGTCTGCAATACTTGTACATAGTTATTGTTACAAAAATCGGGTTATTATTGTTGTGAGCCATCTTTTCAGAGGCTCCTCTGTTATCATGCTGTTAACTGGGTTCAGATCACAGGTTGTACGGTGTGATTGGTGTGGCTGGTATGAGTCTTACCCGGGATTCAAAATCCTTCCTTATTGTGTACGCTCGTCCGGGCACAGTATCCTAACTGAGGCTTGGAGGAGGGTCATGGGGGGAGGAGCCAGTGCACACCAGGTAGTCCTAAAGCTTTACTTTTGTGCCCAGTCTCCTGCGGAGCCGCTATTCCCCATGGTCCTTACGGAGTTCCCAGCATCCACTACGGACTACGAGAAATAGAATTATCGGTAAGTAAATTCTTATTATCTGTATGATTATATAAAAGCACTGTTTATCTGGGAATTTTGTTTCCAGGGTTATTGGCGCTGGGTGTGTGCTGGCACACTCTCTCTCTGACTCTCCAAAGGGCCTTATCAGGGGACTGTCTCCATATATATATATATGTATATATATATATCCAATATGCGTGGGTGGCACTCCAAGAGGACTTGACAAATGAAAGGAATCACAGAGACTGCGCTCTAGTTACGGTAACGTTTCAGTTATGTATTAACTTTTGTCAGACCAACATACATAATACATTTACATACCTTTATACCCCACCAAACCCTCGCGTGCCGCGTCCCCTCAGCCCGGTCCGCTGGCGGGGATGGATGACGTCATTGCACAGTGCCTGTGTAACGCGCTCACGTCCCACGCTGCGTCCCGGTTACCTTGGAGATAAATAAACAGTGCTAACATTACTTAACAATATAACACATGTAATGTATATGTAAATTTCATCAAACGGTGCAATCAATACATCGATCTTAAACATATTTCCATAGTAATACCGTCTAGAGGTATATATATTTCTGTTAGTACATAATGATAACATATAGATCAGGAAAGCCATTCAAAAAGACATCAAGAAAAGCAATTCAATGACAGTTGTTCATTAAGGCCGCCTGGAGCTACTGTATTGAGGCGATGAATCCATCTCGCCTCCCGCTGTAACAGCAATTTATTTCTGTTACCACCACGGATATTTTCAGGTTGCTGATCAATAATTTTATATTTTAAGCTTGACAGATTGTGTTTAAATCTAGCGAAATGGCGTGCCACTGGTTGCGCTTGGCTCTCTCCCCCCCAATGCCGCTCTAATTGAAGACCTATGCATGGCCATTCTTTCACGGAACTGCCGTGTCGTCTTTCCGACATAAAATAACCCACAGGGACAACGTATATAATAAATGACATGGGTACTCGTACATGTCAATATTTTATCTATTTTCACAAATTTTCCCGAATGTGGATGTGAGAAGCTGGGTCCTTCTTCCATATAGCTACATGTAGTGCAGCCTATGCACCTGTAGCAGCCCGGCTTCTTGGTTAAAAATGTCTGAACTGGACCTGATTTAAACTTGGAAATGTCATTGTGAACTAAATAATCTTTGAGGTTTCTATTTCTAGTATAACTTGGCAACAACGTTTTATCATTTAATATCCTCAAATCCTTATCAGTAGAGACCACCGGCCAGGTGTCCTTAGCATGTTTCTTAATTTCCTTACTGACTATAGACCATGGCCAATATTTACTAATATTCGTGTTTGATTCGGTTTGTGTAGTGTTTAAACTCGTTTTGTATCGGGTGCATTTTCATGCAACTTTTTGAATCCATATACGCAAAGTTACGAAGCAGTCGACTTTATGCTTTTCGAGTTTTCCGATGTCGATGCCAGTCGTTTTTTTTTGGCACATTTACGGCCGTCATTGTCGTTTGCGTACGTGTTTTTGTTGGATTAGCAGTTTTTTTTCCTAAGTTAAACGCGGCAGGGTTTTTTTTTCCCGCGGCTGCATTTTCACTTTCAGTTTCGATTTTCATCCCCGTTCGTGATTGGTTGTGTTTCAGATGGTAGGAGTGTCTGTGCGCAACCATATAAATACGCCCCAAACCGTCCGCACCTCGTGGGTTTAGTTGTACCACTTTTCCACTAGCTCAAAAAACACGGGTAAATGCACGGGGGCGCGCATTTACCCGTGTTTTTTGCAAGTGGAAAAGGGTAAACCCGGATCAAGTGACCCGTGAATCCTACCCGGCTATTTACCTGGGTAGGACACGGGAATGATCCGGGTAGGGTTGTAGTGTAAACGGGAGCCGTGTCGATGCGACACAGCTCCCATTTACACTGTATGGAAGGGCGGCGCTGGGAGATCATGTGATCTCCCTGTGCCGCCCCTGCCGCATCACTAGAAGCGTCACCAACCCGGCATATGTCGGGTTGTGACTGCTGATGGGAAAGGGGCCGAGCACGGGTCGCAGCAGGGGGCAGCTCCCGTGTCAGGCTCCCGGCTGCGACCAGTGCTCGTAAGTGGAAAAGTGGTATTAGTGGTGAGGAGGAGGGAGGTTGTGCTGTGGAGGTAGGTGAATTTGTGGTTTGTTGAGGAGTGTTGGTAGCGATTTCTGAGTGTGGTATTGTGTTTGAAAGTCGTCTTGTCATTCTTGTTGTCTTGTATTTTGTGGTTTTGTCTCATTTTTAGTCCAAGTTATTTTTCTTTATAGTCCCTTGTCAGTGTGTGTGTGTGTGAGAGTTGTGTAGTGGTAGTGGAGGAGTGTGTTGTTTGTCTTTTTTTTTCCTGTGTTAACTGTGTAGACACACAATTATGTGTGACTCAGAGGTGGAGGGTGTGAGTGAGTGTGAGGAGGTCGGTCAGGTGGAGGAGGTGAGTGTTAGTGAGGTTAGTGAGGTGGAGGAGGTGGGTGAGGTTGCTGCAGCAGCCTCAAGTGACAGTGACAGTCAGAGTGCTCCGCAGCCACGCACCACTACTAAGACTGGGCGGAATGTTAAGTTTAGTTTTGCAGAAAATGTGGCATTGGTGCGTGAGCTGATGAAGTATCAGAGGCAGCTATTTGGCCCTGAGTCTGCCAAGGTGCCAACACGGAGGAAGACGGTGTTGTGGTCGAAAGTAGTTGCTGCTGTCAATAGTGAGGGGGTGGTCAAGCGGACGGAGGACATATGCCGCAAACGGTACTATGACATAAAGCGACGTGTCAAGTCCAAAATGGCCAAGGAGGCCAAGTCTGCTCGGAAAACCGGTGGTGGCCAGCCCTATATAGCAAGTTATCTGGAGTATGAGGAGCCCATGCGGAGTGTAATACCTCCTGAAGTTGTCTCTGCAACCCATGTCCGGGATTCAGATAGGCCAAGGAAGAATGGTGAGCATGTTTTTTTTTTTGTTAAAATGTTTAATTTGGTAATCTGTGTCATGTGACGTTGCATATTACTCCCATCTTCAAGTGTGTGTCTGCAAATTCATTGTTTTGGGTCATGTGTTAGCTAAAAGCCAATGTAACATCTTACTTTATTGTATGTCATGTGTTTTTCAAACAGATATTTTGCATGTGTAGTTTGGACTTGGTGTGTCTCTGATTTGTCCTGCAATAATGTGTTCCTTTTGGGGTTTTTTTTTTTTTAAAACATTATGACTATGTTTTATATATGTGTTCCATGTTTTTTTTAAGTTAACAAATTTGTTGTCATGTTAGAGGCTGGAGTACTGGAAAGTTGTTTTTAAACCACTTACATGTGTAATGTCATCTTTAGAGAATGTTATTGTCTTTTTTGTTTTTATTTTATTTTATTTGGCTTGTATTTGTACCGTGACACCATACTGCATATTTTTTTGCAAAAAAATTAGTTTTTAAAATTTTTGGGACATATACTGGTAATGTGTCTTTGGAGTGCCACATCACAGAGCAAATTAGATATTGCATCTGTAATATTTTTTAAATCAATACAAAATGAAGTTGTTGTTTTTTTTTTTAAACAAAACCTTTCCTTGAACTTGTGGCCTATGTCAGTGTCCTGTACATGTTTGGCTGTCTTGATGTTGCCATAGTGCATATGTGTTTTGGTTGTTTTTTGTGTTTAATTTTTGGCTTTCTGGTCCTTATGTTTGTTTGAATTCAAAACCAAGCATTTCTAAATGTAAAACTGTTTATAAGCATAATGGGTGGATGTATACACAATAGCATGATTTATGAATATATCTCATTTTATCTCATTTTGTCTGAAAAAAGCAGTACTACTCGTCGGCCAGTAAATCCTAACACATCTGATGATGATGACGCTGCGGAAGCAGGTAAAGTGTCCATTGTAGTATAGGGTATGCTTGTAAAGGAATGGGCATAACAAAATTGCACTTTCATTAAAAGGTCCATCAAAAGAAGTATGGAGCAGCAGAAGTGGCTCTTCTGGAAGACATCACCACAAGAAACCTGTGGCGGAAAAGAAAGCAAGGTCATCTGTCCCGGCACAAACACAGCAGGCTACCCCGCCACGAAGATTATCGTCCGTATGTTCGGTGCCCCCACTCCAAATTATGGACACACCTCCAAGACGTCATCCACACTCCCCTCATCTTGATTGTGAGTATCAAACTGGAATCAAAGTGAAAAATGTCAGAACATAATCATAATCAGTCATAACCGCATTAAGTCAAAACACTTCCAAAACAAAAATACTTACCGCAGTAAGTAAAAGCTGAAATGGAATCCAAACTAAATGTCCTTGTCCACATCCAGTAAAGATATGTATGTCCACTTGAGTCATACAGTATGACATTGGGTATAAGATGCTGCAACAAAAAAGCATGTTTTTTTTTTGTGACAAGTTTTTTTTGTTCTGAAACTCTCATGTGTGCTTGAGGTTACATTGCAAAATACATTCAAAAACATTACTATGTTTGTTGGAACAAAGCTATAAGGTAACACATTATGTATTCCAATGTTTTTTATGGTGGAGTATGTGTGAGCTCCAATAAAACTAAAGTGTTTGCTTTCACAATTAAGTAACCAGACACATTTGCCACAAACAGCTATATGTATGCATTTAAGCTATGAGTGATGATGTTGCTAGGCAGAATAGTTGTAAGTAACAGTGAATGACATGTGTTCCATGTGTAGTGTTTTTTAATCATTTCACAAACATATGGATAGCTAACGTAGATATGTTTAATATTTCAGCTTCGAGTCCTGGGACCAGCATCCCTCCGCAACAACACCAACACAGTGACATGGAGGAGACAAACATCTTAGAAATGCTGCCATTAATGCAAGGAATGAGCCCCCCAGCACCTGTGAGTACACCACCACAGCAAAGCACACCACCACCACAACACAGCCCAACAACACCAGGAACACAAGGCCCTGATCAGGTGTTTTGGACTATTGGTCTAGACAGCAGGCCACTAATGAAGATTGCCTGCGTAAGCAGACACAAATGTTTGCAAGCCTACCATCTCACCTCAGAAGAATCTCAAGAAATCTGAGTCGACAAAATGAGCAAACAACCAGAATAGGCAATACCATGGAAGTCATGCGTACAGACATAACACAGGTCATGGGCAACTTACAGCGCATAATGGAAGAACAGCACAGACTAATGGAAGAACAGCACAGACAACAGCAAAGTTATATGATCATTTTTCAAAACAGTCAAAAGATTAATGAAAGTTTAATCAGAATAGTAGACAATCAAAATGCTGCTACACGTGAACTCAATGCCATCCTCACTAACCTGAATGAAACTCTCAGATGCATGCACCAACAGCAAACAACCAGCAGTTCTGGTACGACTACTCCAAATATCACGCCAGTCTCATCACCACCAAGACGGTCCACCAGAGCACGCCAACATGACAGTGCTAAAGGCAAAGGCCAGGACAAGCAGCCAACCAAAAAAACGTAAAAAAAACAAGTTAGACATTTGTGATAATTAACACAAAATAGTTTGCAAGTGTTTTTGATGGTTTTCAAAATATCACACTTAGCTCCTTGACCGTTTTTTTAACATCATTAATTATAAGTGGGCCAAAATAATAGAAAAAAATATTACGCACATTTATTCCTTTTCTTTTTTTTAGGGTATTGGAGGAGGAAAAAGTTGATGTAGCCACACATACATGTTAGCAGGAAGTAAACTGACCACTAGATTTTTTTCAAATCAATACTCTTTCTAGATTCCAATCATTCTCTTTGCCTGCAGATACAATAATTGCCTGCCACGCTGAATGTCTTTAGCAGGAAGTAAACTGACCACTTGATTTTTTTCTAATCATTACTCTTTCTAGATTCCAATCATTCTCTTTGCCTGCAGACAATCCAAATTACAATGTTAGTGATACATATCTTAGCTATCTTATCTATACAACATTACAAGATTAACTCAATTGAGTGGCGTAAAAAGCTTGTAATATGTTGCCTTTGTTTTGTTTATAAAACATTGTCCAAATGAATGTCAGTATTGTTGGGACATGTTTGTGTGTGTTAAAAATTATTAAGCATGTTTTTACACATGATGCATAAACAAACAAATATGTACTTTTACCCTTTAAAAAAAAAAAAGTACAATAATGTATATGTGTGGAAAACTGTGTATTTACTTACACATCATCAAGTTTACAGCATCAAACATGAGTAAAAAAAATATTCAAGATTACAGTAAGTTTGTGAGTCTTAAATATGATGGTGCATCACACATAGGGACACATGTTTTCCTCAAGGCTAACATATTATATGTTGAGGAGTGTTTTTTGGGAACACAGGTTCTCAAACTCGGCCATCAGGAACCCACACAGTGCATGTTTTGCAGGTCTACTCACAGAATCACAAGTGACATATTTAGCTCCACCTGTGAACCTTTTAACATATGTCTGTGAGTAATTCATACACCTGTGCTTCTACTGTGTTACTTGAAAAACATGCACTGTGTGTGGTCCTGAGGACCGAGTTTGTGAACCTGTGCATTAGGACATTACACACAATGATAAAGTAAAATACTAAATGGTTGATGTTGGCTTGTAAGAAATTAGCACTGCAAGATTTCGAACACTTATCCAGACTTAATGCATGCCACTCATAATCTGTTGTTTTGATATTAAAAAAACACACAATACACATGCAACATTTTTTAAGCATATAGTGAGGGTATGTTTGTATGTGTCAAGGAGACAGACACATTCAGAGTAATGGATTTTTGCAAAAAACACAAAACATCTATTTATGAAGACACAACAAATGAAATAAGCAAACCAAGCTTACCTTAAAAATAGCGATTTGTGATTTGTTGCCTAACCTGCCTCCCTACATCAGTACTCCAAGTATCACCAGATGTCTCTAATTCCTCTGCTTGCTGGCTGCTTTCTTCCTCCTCCTCCTCCTCCTCCTCCTCAACATGTGGCAGATGTTGTTGCAAACACATGTTATGAAGAAAGCAGCAGCAGAACACAATTTGAGTCACCTTGGAGGGACTATACAACAAAAGTCCACCAGACTTATCCAGACACCGAAACCTAGATTTCAGCACACCAAAACATCTTTCTATCACATTCCGCGTGGACTTATGTGCATTATTGTAATTGTGTTCAGCAGGGGTATCAGGTCGGGACAATGGAGTTAGAAGCCAAGAGTAACAGCCATATCCTCCATCACCTAAAAGACAGATATAGTAACGTGAATCATGTTAAGATACAGCAACACATAAGTAACACACTGTGGGGCAGATGTATTAACCTGTAGAAGGCATAAGGAAGTGAAAAACCAGTGATATGTGCAAGGTAAAAAAGGCAGCAGACAATCTGTTCCTAAATGTTAATTTACATATTGGAGCAGATTGGCAGGTGCCATTATCACCTTGCACAGATCACTGGTTTCTCACTTCCATATGCCTTCTACAGGTTAATACATCTGCCCCTGTATTTGGACAAAGTATACGCAGGCCTACACATATCAAATTACATACCCAGCAGCCATCCATCTGGCATTTGTCCGTCCTCAAACTTATCAAAGAGGGATGACTGACTGAGGATGAAGGAGTCATGGCAGCCCCGAGGGTAACCAGCAACAACACTCATTATTTTGAGATTTGCATCACAAACCACCTGCACATTTGTGGAGTGTTGAAAATGGCGGTTAGTATATATGTGCTGCCTGCCCCTAGGTGGTCTCAGCTGAATGTGTGTGCAATCTATGGCTCCAAGCACATTGGGCATGCCAGCCAGCTCATAGAAATCTACCCTGACGGCATGCCACTGAGACTCCTGGGTAGGGAAGCAGATTGAGGCCTCGATGTGGGGCTGCAAAACAGCCAAAACCTGTGTGAACATTTTAACAAACAATAAACTTGATATTTTATGACAGAACTGGCCACCGAGAAATTAAAACAAACACAAAACAGAAGAATTTGTTAAGTATACATCACCTGTATTAAGATTCTTGAAAATGAGGGCTGTAAGATTCCTATGACATCCCCAGACACAGCCTGAAAGCTGCCAGTAGCCATAAAGTGCAACACAGCCAGGAGTTTGTGCAGGCCTGAGACAGGGCGAGAGCGTGCTGTCTCAGGGTCTAGGCCCAGTTTGACAAGGTCATACAGACGGAAAATGTTGTTACGATTTAGACGGAACATCTGTATGACCTTATCATCGGACAATGCGTTCAAGTTTAAACGCCCCCTAAAAAACGAGGCCTGCGCAGCCTCCGCGGAACCGGTACAACCTGCTGACCATGTTCATTTTCTTGGCCCTGGGTACTTACAGGCTGATGTCTGAGTCTGAGGAATCCCACAGCACACAAAAGATCACTGGCCCACAGTCCTGCTGCCATTTCTGAGTGTAGGTGTATTGAAATGGGCCTAACATCCTTTTATAGGCATCCTAATTCAGGTATGAGTGATTTTTTATTGCCAACACATGTAAACACGACTGAAAAAAGCAGGTCTATTTTTTTGCCGCTTTTTTTAACGAATCCCAAAAAAATACGACCGCATTTGAGCCCTCAGAGACTAACACCCAAATACGAATGAATAGTAAATTCCCGTACTCTATGAAATAACAGCCGCGTTTGACCGATGGTCTATTCATTCGTATTTCGGGACGTTGTCAGTCAAACCATTACGAATAGACCAGACACTGCCGAGATTGGTGCTTAGTGAATTCCCGGATTGGGACTTTGAAAAAAAAACACAAATCGACCAAACTCGGATTTTTAGTAAATACTGGCCCATCTCTGTACAAATGGAATTTTGTTATGCATAGTTTTTGCATTTTTCTCTGAATTCTGTAATAACTTGTTTCTGTCAATACTAAATACTTTGGTTTTCGTCCGCATTAATTCATCCCAGTCATATCCCCTCAACTTGAACCTCAGGGCCATTTCATTGATCTCAGATGCAATATGCACTAGATTATCTGAGATCCTATGAACTCTGAGGAACTGGGAGTAAGGCAGACTGTACTTTGTGGATGGTGGATGGAAACTTGCCGCATGTAAAAGGGTATTTTTGTCAGTGGGCTTCTTATATAACTCTGTGTGAATATAGCCCTCATTGATGGAAATAATTACATCCAAATAATTTACCCTTGTCTTGCTGATACTAGCCGTAAATTTGATATTCTCATCAGAATCATTGATTACTTGTAAAGTATCATAAAATTCTTCCTCTGTGCCCGACCAGATTAAAAACAAATCGTCTAAATAACGAACAAAAAATAAGATCTTATCAGCAATTTCTGGATTCGTAAAGAACAACTCCCTTTCTACCTCGAACATGAAGCAGTTCGCAAAAGCAGGGTAGACACAGCTGCCCATGGCACACCCCTGCCTCTGTTCAAACTACCCATTATCGAACAAAAAGTAGTTATGCACAAGGGTAAGTTTTAAGAGATCTAAAAAGAAACCAAGATTAGGACCTTTATATAGTGTGCTCGTGGACAATAGGCGCCTGGCTGCCTCCACACCTCTATCGTGTGGGATATTGGTGTAGAGGCTCACCACGTCCAATGTGCACAACACACAATCCTCAGTAAACCTGGGTAATTCTGCCAGTTTATTAATCAGCGTGGTAGTATCCTTCAAATAAGTTAATTGAGACTGTATGACTGGCTGAAAGTAATAATCAAGGTACTGTGAGACCTTATAGTAGACAGAATCCCTAGCTGATATTATGGGGCTACCCGGTGGCACTTTGGCATCCTTATGGATTTTCGGGATGGTGTAAAATACCGGTGCCACCGGGTAGTCCTGAAACAATGCCTCATATACAGTAGAGGTAATGATTTTTTCCTCCAAAGCCTGCAATAACATTTGCTTCAATTCATCATTATACTTATTAGTAGGATCTTTATGCAGACGGCTGTATACAGAAGTCTCATTCAACTGCCTATAGGCTTCTGTTTTGTACTGTTGTAAATTCTGTACAATGACCCCCCCCCCCACCACCACCTTTATCGGCAGGGCGTATTACAATCTGTCTATCCTTACTAAGTGTATTCAGAGCTTCTCGCTCCCCCCTGGTCAAATTGTTACTGCAATGTCTGTTTGTTTTAACTGATTCCATAGTCTTAAAATTCAGTACCCTGGCAAAACATTTTAAAGAGGGATTGTTACTCTGAGGGTCAAAACTAGACCTTGGCTTTAATTTAGATGGTACGTCCGTCTCCATATTGGTACCAATCTGATGGGCAAAGTGTTCCTTCAATCTCAATCGCCTATGGACATTATAAGAATCGACTTTCCACTGGAATTCATCAAATGGAGTAGTAGGGATGAACGAGAGGCCCTTATTTAGTACTGAAAGTTCATCCGTTGTTAACGTTGTTAATGAACGTCCTGATAAGTTAAACACTACAGTATGTTGTTTTCTTCCTGGATTTGGGGGCTTTTTTTGTAGATTCTTTAGCATTGCTTGCCCCGCCTGGTGTATTGCCTTTTTTTTTGGCCCAACATAATCCCCCGCCAGTATAAATAAATTTGAGCGGGACCGGAGCCCGCCGCTGAGGGGGTGGAGCTTGATCTCACAGCACTAACCAGCGCCATTTTCTCCACACTGCAGAAGCCGGCTCCCCGGACTCTCCCCTGCTGAACACGGTGACAGAGGGCTCAAAAAGAGGGGGGGGGGGGGGGGGGGGGCACTGTGTGAATAGATTTATCTGTAACATTATATAAAAGCGCTGTTTATCTGGGAATTTTGATTCCAGGGTTATTGGCGCTGGGTGTGTGCTGGCATACTCTCTCTCTGTCTCTCCAAAGGGCCTTATCGGGGGACTGTCTCCATATATATATATATATATATATATATATACAATCCCTGTGTGTGTGGGGGGTGTCAGTACGCCCATGTCGGCATGTTTGAGGCGGAAGGCTCTTCTAGAGAGGAGGTGGAGCAGATGATTGTGGTGTCTCCGTCGGCAACGCCGACACCTGATTGGTTGGACATGTGGAATGTTTTAAATGCAAATGTGACCTTGTTACATAAGAGATTGGACAAAGTAGAGTCCAGGGATAATACGGGGAGTCAATCAATGGCTTTGACGGTGTCACAGGGCCCTTCAGGGTCTCAAAAACGTCCCCTATCCCCAATAGCAGACACTGATACCGACATGGATTCTGACTCCAGTGTCGACTACGATGATGCAAGGCTACACCCAAGGGTGGCCAAAAGTATTCATTATATGATTATTGCAATAAAAGATGTTTTGCATATCACAGATGACCCCTCTGTCCCTGACACGAGGGTACACATGTTTAAGGAAAAGAAACCTGAGGTAACATTTCCCCCATCGCATGAGCTGAATACGTTATTTGAAAAAAAGAGTTCTTAAGGCGTACCCTTTCCCGGCACAGGACAGGTTACGGTGGGAATCCTCGCCCAGGGTGGACAAAGCTTTGACGCGCTTATCCAAAAAGGTGGCGCTACCGTCCTCAGACACGGCAGCTCTCAAAGATCCTGCTGATCGCAGACAGGAAACGACTTTAAAATCAATTTATACACATACTGGGGCTTTACTCAGACCGGCTATAGCATCAGCTTGGGTCTATAGCGCAGTAGCAGCTTGAACAGATACCTTGTCAGCTGATCTTGATACCCTAGATAGGGATACCATTTTGTTGACCTTAGGTCACATCAAAGACGCAGTCTTATATATGAGAGATGCTCAGAGAGATGTCAGACTACTAGGTACAAGGGCCAACGCGATGGCGGTCTCGGCTAGGCGAGCACTGTGGACCCGCCAATGGACGGGTGATGCCGACTCAAAGAGGCATATGGAAGTTTTACCTTACAACTGTGAGGTTTTATTTGGGGAAGGTCTCGCGGACCTGGTTTCCACAGCTACCTTGGGTAAATCTACCTTTTTACCTTATGTTCCCCCACAGCAAAAGAAAACTCCTCAATATTAGATGCAGTCCTTTCGGTCGCATAAGTCCAGAAGAGGTCGGGGCTCTTCCTTCCTCACCAGAGGTAAGGGTAGAGGGAAGAGAATGCCTGCTATGGCCAGTTCCCAGGAACAGAAGTCCTCCCCGGCTTCTACTTAATCCACCGCATGACGCTGGGGCTCTCCTGAGGGAGGCTGCGCCGGTGGGGGCACGTCTTCGACTCTTCAGCCACGTCTGGGTTCAGTCGGACGTGGATCCTTGGGCGATGGAAATTGTATCCCAGGGCTACAAGCTGGAATTCGAAGACGTGCCTCCTCGTCGATTCTTCAAATCGGCTTTACCAGCTTCTCCCCCAGAGAGGGAGATAATTTTAGCTGCAATTCAAAAGCTGTGTCAACAGCAAGTGATTATCAAGGTTCCCCTAACGCAACAGGGAAAGGGGTACTATTCAACCCTATTTGTGGTCCCGAAACCGGATGGCTAAGTCGGACCCATTCTAAATCTAAAATCCCTGAACCTGTTTTTAAAAAGGTACAAGTTCAAGATGGAATCGCTCAGGGCAGTCATCTCCAGCCTGGAAGGGGGGGATTTTATGGTGTCATTGGACATAAAGGATGCATACCTTCACGTCCCCATATATCCTCCTCATCAGGCATACCTGAGATTCGCTGTACAGGACTGTCATTACCAGTTTCAGACGTTGCCGTTTGGGCTTTCCACGGCCACGAGGGTGTTCACCAAGGTAATGGCGGAAATGATGGTGCTCCTACGCAGGCAAGGAGTCACAATTATCCCGTACTTGGACGATCTCCTGATAAAAGCGAGATCAAAGGAACAGTTTCAGAAAAGCGTGTCGCTCTCCCTGGGAGTGCTACAGCAACATGGATGGATTCTAAATCTACCAAAGTCGCAGTTGGTTCCAGCGACTCGGCTGTCTTTCTTAGGCATGATTCTGGACACAGAACAAAAGAGGGTTTTTCTCCCGAGGGAAAAAGCCCAAGAACTCCAGAACATGGTAAGAGACCTGTTAAAACCAAAAAGAGTGTCAGTCCATCAGTGCACTCGAGTACTGGGAAAAATGGTGGCGACCTACGAGGCCATCCCCTTCGGCAGGTTTCATGCGAGGACTTTTCAGTGGGATCTTCTGGACAAGTGGTCCGGGTCCCACCTTCAAATACATCAGAAAATAACTCTGTCCCCCAGGGCCAGGGTGTCTCTCCTGTGGTGGCTCCAGAGTGCTCACCTTCTAGAGGGTCGCAGGTTCGGCATCCAGGACTGGGTTCTGATGACCACGGCCGCGAGCCTCCGAGGATGGGGAGCAGCCACACAAGGACGGAATTTTCAGGGACTGTGGTCAAGCCAGGAGGCTTGTCTACACATCAACATACTGGAATTGAGGGCCATATACAACGGCCTACGACAAGCGGAGAATATTCTTCGCGACCTACCGGTTCTGATTCAATCAGACAACGTCACAGCTGTGGCTCATGTAAACCGCCAAAGCGGGACAAGGAGCAGAGTGGCAATGGTGGAAGCCACCAGGATTCTGCGCTGGGCAGAAAATCACGTAAGCGCTCTGTCAGCGGTATTCATTCCGGGAGTGGACAACTGGGAAGCAGACTTCCTCAGCAGACACGATCTCCATCCAGGAGAGTGGGGACTTCATCAAGAAGTTTTTGCAGAGATAACAAGTCTTTGGGGACTTCCTCAAATAGACATGATGGCGTCACGTCTCAACAAGAAGCTTCGGAGGTATTGTGCCAGGTCAAGGAACCCTCAGGCAGTAGCGGTGGACGCTCTCGTGACACCATGGGTGTTTCAGTCGGTCTGTGTGTTCCCTCCTCTTCCTCTCATCTCAAAGATACTGAGAATCATAAGGCGAAAAAGAGTGCAGACAATACTCATTGTTCCAGATTGGCCTCGAAGGGCCTGGTATTCAGATCTTCAGGCGCTGCTCACAGAAGATCCATGGCCTCTTCCTCTCAGGGAGGACCTGTTACAGCAGGGGCCCTGCGTGTTCCAAGACTTACCGCGGTTACGTTTGACAGCATGGCGGTTGAACACCAAATCCTAGCTGGGAAGGGTATTCCGGAGGAAGTCATCCCTACTCTGATAAAGGCTAGGAAGGAGCTGACGGCGAAACATCACCGTATCTGGAGGAAGTATGTTTCTTGGTGTGAAGCCAAGAATGCTCCTACGGAAGACTTCCACTTGGGTCGGTTTCTCCACTTTCTACAGACTGGAGTGGATATGGGCCTAAAGTTAGGCTCCATTAAGGTACAGATTTCGGCCCTCTCTATATTCTTCCAGAAAGAATTGGCTTCTCTCCCAGAAGTCCAGACTTTTGTAAAGGGAGTGCTGCACATTCAGCCACCTTTTGTGCCCCCAGTGGCAACATGGGACCTTAACGTGGTGTTACAGTTCCTAAAATCTCACTGGTTTGAGCCTCTTCAAACTGTTGAGATAAAATTTCTCACTTGGAAGGTGGTCATGTTATTGGCCTTGGCATCTGCAAGGCGGGTGTCAGACTTGGCGGCGTTGTCTCATAAGAGCCCCTATCTCATTTTCCATGTGGATAGAGCAGAGTTGAGGACTCGTCCTCAATTTTTGCCTAAGGTGGTATCATCGTTTCATATGAACCAGCCTATTATGGTGCCTGTGGCTACGGGAGATTTGGAGGATTCCAAATCCCTTGATGTAGTCAGGGCCTTAAAAATTTACGTAGCCAGGACGGCTCGAATTAGAAAAACAGAAGCTCTGTTTGTCCTGTAGGCAGCCAACAAGGTTGGCGCTCCTGCTTCTAAGCAGACTATTGCTCGCTGGATCTGCAACACGATTCAGCAGGCTCATTCTACGGCTGGATTGCCGGTACCAAATTCAGTAAAGGCCCATTCCACTAGGAAGGTGGGCTCTTCTTGGGCGCCTGCCCGAGGCGTCTCGGCTTTACAGCTTTGCCGAGCAGCTACTTGGTCGGGTTCAAACACTTTTGCTAAATTCTACAAGTTTGATACCCTGGCTGATGAGGACCTCATGTTTGCTCAATCGGTTCTGCAGAGTCACCCGCACTCTCCCGCCCGGTCTGGAGCTTTGGTATAATTCCCATGGTCCTTACGGAGTCCCCAGCATCTTCTAGGACGTAAGAGAAAATAAGATTTTAAACCTACCGGTAAATCTTTTTCTCCTAGTCCGTAGAGGATGCTGGGCGCCCGTCCCAGTGCGGACTAAATTCTGCAAGACTTGTATATAGTTTTTTGCTTACATAAGGGTTATGTTACAGTTTTGATCAGTCTCGGGCTGATGCTGTTTTGTTTCATACTGGTAACAGGTTAGTATATTCCATGTTATACGGTGTGGATGGTGTGGGCTGGTATGAATCTTGCCCTTAGATTAACAAAATCCTTTCCTCGTACGGTCCGTCTCCTCTGGGCACAGTTTCTCTAGCTGGGGTCTGGAGGAGGGGCATAGAGGGAGGAGCCAGTGCACACCCATTCTAAAGTTCTTTGTGGTGCCCATGTCTCCTGCGGAGACCATCTTTACCCCATGGTCCTTACGGAGTCCCCAGCATCCTCTACGGACTAGGAGAAAAAGATTTACCGGTAGGTTTAAAATCTTATTTTTGTGTTCCCGGACCCATCAACTCCCCCAGTGCCAGCACAGGAGCCTCCATGGGCCTCATTTTCTAATGTGCTGACTAAAACTGCTGACCATATTGCAGCCTCGTCTGTGACTCCCCCTATGGGTCTCCCACAGTAATTGCAGCCTGTTTATCAGCCTATTACAGTCCCACCTCTCCATCCTCTTTGGTTGGACATGTTTTCTAACTTGGTACATTGTCTGGTAGCTTCATCTGCTGCATTTCATAACATATTACAGGGCCAGGTAACACTACCTACACCTACTGCCACTAAGCTTGCTGTGCCATCTTCACATTCTACACTACTCTCAGATTCTGAGGAATCTTCTGCTGCAGCAGATTATGCTGATTTCTCTGATGCAGTCTCCCCCTCTGGGTAGGAAGAGGTACAGTGTGGCTGCTTTAGTTTAGTGCGATTAATTTCTCACTCCAGCTTGAGGATACTGAACCAGCCCCAAAATCTAAAGATTCTCTGTAAAAGCCAGAAAGTAGTAGTGACTGAGTTTCCACACTCTGGCCATTTCTTCCATGCTATGAATGAGGCATGGAATACACTTAGCAAGAAGTTTACTGTACCTAATAGGCTAAACTCCTTTTATCCGTTACCCCTGGCTGATTGTACAAAATGGGAAAATCCACCTACTGGGGATTCTGTGATACGTGTGATTAAAAGTTCCATTCTTCCTATTCCAACAGCGTCTTCCCTTAAGGCCACAACTGACAGGCAATTAGACACATGTTTCAAATCTTTATATTCACTTACAGGTGCCATTGCCAGATCGGCCACGGCTATGTCTTGGGTGGCTAAAGCTATTGAAAACTGGGATGATGCCCTTAAAAACAGTTTCCCTTTGGAAGCGACCAAGGAACAACTGTCATTAATTGCAAACATGGATGCCGCCTGTAAAATTGGATAGGCTGCTTTGGATACTGCTCTACTGTCCTCTAACGCTTCGGCTGCTTCTGTAGTAGCATGCCACATTGTTTGGCTTCGTTCCTGGAAGGCGGACTCTGATGCTAAGTAAGCCCTGGAAGCGCTTCCATACACAGGTGAATTTCTTTTTTGACCAGAATTGGACAAGATTGTTGATAACCTGGCAACTTCTAAAACAGCTTGCCTACCCTGAGCCTCCCTCTACGCGGCCTCAGACTTCATCCTTTCGGTCCTTTACCCTCAGGGCAAGGCCAGAGTTCAGACCTTCCCTAGGCAGTCTCACCCCACAAAGGCTTCTGAGCCCAAACCCAAACTGGCCTGGGCAGCTAGACACCCAACTACCAAACTGGAGGATAAACCCTCTGCCTGACGGGGCGGGCCTCTCCCTTGGGGACCCCAGGGTGGAAGGCCAACTTCTTTAGTTCGCCCATGTGTGGTGTCAGATCACAACGGATGCCTGGGTTCAGGAAGTGGTCTCTCACGGGTACACTCTCTCCTTTCTGAAGCGTCCTCCCAGACAACACTTTCCTACCAGTCCACCAGCAGACTTCAACAAGGCCAAGGTGCTGAAGATGGTCATTCACTTCTTACTACAATCAGGCATGATTATTCCTGTCCCAGTGTTTCAACAGGACCAGGGGGTTCTATTCTACACTCTTTTTTTGGTTCAGAAACCCAAATGGGTCTCATCGCCCATTACTGAACAAATACCTCAAAGTGCCCAGGTTTCGAATGGAAACTCTTTGTTCCATTGCCATGGCTATGCGGCCTGGAGATTTTAGGGTCTCCCTTGATATACAGGATGCTCACTTCCATATACCTATAACATCCTGTCAGCAACAATACCTCTGATTTGCTGTTCACTTAACTCATGGCGGTATGGCTGCTCATCCTCGAAGACAGGGAATCAGGATACTCCCTTAACTGGATGACCTCCTAATTCTTGCACATTCTCCAGAAGTCCACCACCATCTCCAGATGACACTGTCATTCCTTCAGGATCATGGATGGCTGATCAGCTGGGCCAAGTCCTCTCTCATCCCGTCTCAAAGGATGCTCCATCCCTGAGGTCTGATGGATGCTCACGTACAACGCATCTTTTGCACGTGCAGCACTACAATTACGCATTCACAACCTACTCCACAGTCGCAGAGTCTCTATTCACTCAGCAATGCAGACCCTGGGCTCCATGTTATCCGCCTTGACATGGTGGAATATGCCCAATTCCACTCCAGACCTCTCCATTGCCTGATCCTCACCAGGTGGAATGGACAACCCAAGCAGATCAACTCACACAATGGTTCTGCCTCAGGATGTCCGGACGTCCCTCTCCTGGTGGCTACAAACTTCAAACCTGAAAAAGGGTCACCCTTCCTGGATTCAACACTGGGTTCTTCTCACCCCGGATGTCAGCCTCCGCGAGTGGGGAGCTGTCATGTGCAGTTACTCCTTTCAGGGCCGTTGGGCCCCAACAGAAAGGGATCTTCCGATCAATGTCCTGGAACTTTGGGCAGTGTACCAGGCCCTCCAGATGGCTCAAGATCTTCTTCATGGCTCTCCCGTGCAAGTGCAGTCAGACAACGCAGCTTCAGTGGTTTATACCAATCACTTGCAGTGCTGCCGCAATGCAGGAAGAAGCTCAGATTCTTGCCTGGCCATAACTTTCCGACCATCTCTGCGATTTTCATCCTTGAGGTCCCTCAACTGGGAAACAGACTTCCTCAGTCGGCAGGATGTGCACCCCGGAGAGTTGTCTTTACACCTTGACTTCTTTCAGCTTCTGGCAAACAAATAGGGAACGGACACAACTGCAAGGTACCCGTGTACAGCTCCAGGACAAGGGATAAGGGATCTGGACGCAATCTTCGTGGACACTCTAACAGTCCCGTGGCACTTTGATCTGGCTTATCTCTTCCTGCAGTATCTCTCCTTCCCAGAGTACTACGCAAATTCAAAGAGGATGGTGGCACAATCATCCTGGTGGATCCAGCATGGCCCAGGCCTATTGGTTCACAGATCTTCAGTGTCTCTCCATAGACACACCCTTCCGTCTTCGACCAGACCTTTTGTTACAGGGTCCCTGTCTACACCTGGATCTAGCTCGCTTGTATTTGACGGCTTTGCTCTTTGCGCGCGCCCCGCTGCTAGCATATTGAAGGACAGGATGTCGTTGTCAGTATACTGACGGCCGTCATCTTGACCCCATAGTTTCAAATCCTTTCTGTTGGAATCTACTTTCAGTTTCCCCGGATACACTGTCCAGGGCTTGACAATATATACAGTGGTGGTGATGGTATTTATCTTCGGTTGATAGCTCTGTAGAACCTTTTTGTCCTGTTTTGCGATACGATTTATCTTTTGACAGGAGGCCCAGTTCTTCTGATTTTTGCTAAGCCTAATTACAGATTTGATCAAACTCCTGAACAGATTTGAGTATCTCCAAAATGAAAGCAATGGATTCAGCTGCACTCTATACAGTCCGAGTTTCCTTCTTGAGCACTTTACTCAGTGTTTTAGTGAGTCTGAAAATCTGTTTGTACTAAAGCAAAATAAAAAGAAAGTTCCTTTTTCCATTTGTAAGAAAAATCCATAAGCTTTGCTGCAAGAAGTGTTTTTAGAATACTTTAGAAATAACTGAATATGAAGCATAGCATTTACTGCTGTGATTCATACAGTCCATCGTGTTGGACATAGGGGGGTAATTCAGATCTGATCGCTGTTGTGCCGATCAGATCTGAACTGCACATACATATGCACCGCAATGCGCAGGCAACTGACCATTTTCAGTAAGGGTCTGAAAAAACGCAGACGGGACCAAGCGTTTGTAGGGAGGGTCCCGAACAGGCTGATGTGATCGCAGCGGCTGAGTAAGTCCTGGGCTGCGCAGAGACTGCACAAAATCAGATTGTGCAGCTCTGCCACACATGCATTTGCAAACTTGCACAGCGAAAATACACTGCCCCTCTAGGCGGCGACTATCTGAACACAGGGCTGCAAAAATCGTTGCCTAGCGATCAGATCTGAATTACCCCTATAGTGTCTTGGGACAGAGGCATCCATCTTCCTAAATCATCTGCTATTCTCTCAAACATAGTGTGCAGTCTAGTCCGGATGCCACCCCGGGTGTTTGCAGGACAGGGCACAACAGTTCAGGTGCTCCGAGCTAAGGCAACCTGGGTTTAGGTCTGGACCAAGAAGAAGCCCAGGGAGGTGTTGGGATACAGCAGGTTGTCTCTTTAATGTTGTGTCAAAGATTATCTGGCAGTTGGAAATGATGTTATTGTATTGCTATTGATACACAGAAATACCTGGCAATTTCATGCAGGTCCAGTCCAGGTATTGGACCAAGCGCTCCCAGTAATCAGGCACACCTGTGCCACACTTTTATAAACCTCGTTAGGGCAAGGGCTCAGGGCTCCTGAGGCCAACAAGTGGCCAGGTGATAGAGGGCGGGCCAGTGGGTTAGAAACAGGGAGCCTGAGGTTGTGTACATGCTGTTTGTGAACTGGTGCCTAATTAAGGTACCCATTGAAACTTGCTGTGATAAATCTGTTTACTATGCTGTGGAAGTAAATGGTCTGCATTTCTTCATTCAACTGTGTCAGCGTCTTGTCTGGTGGAAGGTCGTTTGTTGCAAATTTGCGCCCAATCAGGGACCCTCTGCTGGATGCACCAAGCGCAGCGGGAACCCATCGGCTGCCGGAGCCGTGACAGTCTCCACCGACTCTGCAAACGTACTCTGGTCAGGTTAGTAACAAGCCAGGGTGTGTGTGTCAATTAGTTTAAAAAAATAAAAAAAGTTTTTTTTCTCCTTTGTGTGTTTTTTGTTGTTGTGAACTGTGGTTTGTGGTGTATGTTAAAGGACGCAAGATTCATATATCGTGCGTCCGTCCCGTCCACCATGGAGGAGTTGTTAAGGGCCCTAACTAAAGTGGCTGCGGGGCAACAATCCCAGATGCAGCTTCTCCAAACACAATTACCAAAGTACAAGCCCAGCAGGAAACCCTGTGCCTGATTCGTGATGAAGTGGGTCTCCTGCGACAGCATCACCAGGAGCCTAGGCCATTGCAAAATATGTGTCTCTCAGACGATGTAGGAGCCTACCTGGGGACCATTGAGCGCGCGGCCACACACCTGGGATGGCCAGAGGATACCTGGGCGAATAAGCTGGCCCCATATTTGACGGGGGATCCCTAGAAAACGTACCATGACCTCCCGGCAGACCAGCCATCTACCTATTCGCAGCTTAAAGCTGCCATACTGGGTCGCATCGGCGTAACGAAGGCCTGCAAAGCCCAGCAGTTCCAGGACTGGCGTTGGACCTCGACAGAGAATTCTCAAACCCAGCTGGCTAAACTTCTTAAAATGGCGAGGTCTTGGCTTCAGCTGGAAAAGAATACCGCTGCCCAAGTGGTTGAGACCATAGCCATAGACCACTGTGTGCAGGTCTTAGACAGAGGCATGCAGAGGTGGGTTCTCCAGGCTGACCCTCAAAATATGGAGGACCTAGCCGCCGCAATGGAGAGATATACTGCGCTGTGGAAAATGGCTAAGCCCTCAGACTGAGAGACTCGACCAGTCCCAAGACCCTGAACCTGTCAGCCTCTGGAAACAGGGGCCCGGACCAACCCGGTCATCTGCTATGAGTGCGGGGAACTGGGCCACATCTGAAAGGACTGTACCAAACAACCTGAGCCTATGGAGTGCGGAGCAGAGAAATCAGGGCAACCAGCCTACAGCTGTGTCGGAAGCAAGGGTTCTTCTGTGCCCTCCCGATTCCAGGTGACCCTCCAGATCACAGCATGGCCAATCCAGGCGCTTGTCGATACCGGGAGTGAATTGTCAATTATCTCCACGGGGTCGGTCCCTGAAGGCGCTGACCAGGTCTTACCTGCGATTGATGTGCTCTGCGTCCATGGTGCCACTCGCAAATACCCCAGAGTGCGGTTTTCAGTACAACATTGGGGAGGAACAATCCAGCTGGTGGCAGCTTTTGCCCCGCGCTCGACCTATCCTTTGATCCTGGGGCGAGATTTCCCTGGCCTATCGGAACTGTTGGCGTTTCAACTCGAGGAACTGCCTTCCTCTCCCAGCTTCGTGGCTCGAAGGTCGAGTAAGTCCTCAGGAACCGAGTGTGTGTGTGTGGAGTCAGTACATCTATGCCAGAAGAGTCGACCGATCCAGAGGAGGCGAGTGACGAAAGCACATTAAGAACTGTCATTTCGCATCAGAATTTCGGACGAGATCAGCAGGAAGACCCGAACCTCGTGAATGCTTTCCAGAACATTTGTACTTATAATGGGAAAATGTATTCGCCCTTACCCAGGGGGGGCAGCCCTTATTTCATGGTAGAGAAGGATTTACTATATCGGATTGTCGAGGAACGGGGCAAGAAAGTTGAGCAGCTTATAGTACCACGGGTCCATCAGCCTCTGGTCCTGGAAGCTGTCCATTCACAGTTGTGGGGAGGACATTTGAGGGAGGAGCAAACTCTGCAGAGGATACAGCAGCAGTTTTTCTTTCCGGGAATCTGAGCATCAGTAGCAAAGTACTGTCAGGAGTGTCCAATCTGCCAGCGTACCGCACCAAAGCCCCAGTACAGAGTTCCCCTCATCCCTCTTCTGTTAATTTCCATTCTCTTTGAAAGGATTGGGATGGATATTGTGGGGCCAGTAGAAAAATCAGCAAGGGGACATCAGTATATCTTATCTCCTTGATTATGCCTCATGATACCCTGGAGCCATCCCTTTAAGAAATATGATGCATTGCCGTAGAACTATTGCTGATCTTCTCCCGCCTGGGTATACCCAAGGATGTCCTCACTGACCAGGGGACCCCCTTTATGTCCCGGCTGATGAGCGACTTATATCGGCTGCTGGTGGTTAAGAAGATTTGCACCTCAGCGTATCATCCCTAGACTGATGGCTTGGTGGAGCATTTTAACCGCACACTCAAGCAGATGCTCAGTAGTGCAGTAGCCCAGGACAAAAGGGATTGGGACGAGCTCCTACCTTTTCTGATGTTCGCCATCCGAGAGGTTCCCCAGTCCTCTACAGGCTTCAGACCTTTGAGCTGTTGTACGGCAGGCAGCCTTGGGGAATCCTGGACCTTCTAAAGGAGGGATGGGAACAGCAGACAAATGTAGTACAGTTCGTTCACCAGCTCTATGGGCGGTTCCAGCAGATAGCTCCGTTGGTCAGGGACCATATGACTCAGGCACAGTCTAGGAAGAAATGTAATTATGATGTCCCAGCTGAGAAAGAGTTTTAACCCTGGAGACAAGGTCTTGGTCCTGGTACCCACAGTGGAGGGCAAGCTTTATGCCCATTGGCAAGGGCCATATACAGTGCTCGAGGCTTTGGGACCAGTGACTTATCTTGTGAGCCAACCGGGAAAGCGAAAGCTTACACAGATCTATCATATAAATCTGCTGAAGCCTAGGAAGGAAAGCTCAGAGACAGCAACTACAAGAGTGGCCAAGATCTTGGCATGCGCAGTCCCAATTGACGGATCACTCGACGAGGTCAAGACGCGTCAGGCTCAAGACATGGTCAGGAGAAATTTAGATGTCTTTTCGGCGATTCCAGGGAGGACAAAGATCATCGAGCACGATATTGTTACTCCTTCAGGGGTAGTGGTCAATCTGCGACCGTACCGGATACCCGAGGCAAAGAGGGATGCAGTGCGCAAGGAAGTGAAGGACATGTTACGCCTGGGGGTTATTGAAGAGTCCACCAGCAGGTGGAATAACCGCATAGTGTGGTTCCCAAGCTGTCCGGAGCACTGCGGTTCTGCAACGACTTCCGCAGGTTGAACCAAGTATCTAATTGTGATGCCTATCCCATGCCACGCTTTGATGAGATGATTGATCAACAGGTCCAAAACCAATACTTGACCACTTTTGACCTTACTAAAGGCTATTGGCAGATTCTCCTCACCAAGGCTGCCAAGGCGAAAATGGCTTTTTTCACCCCAGATGGCCTGTTTCAGTATCGAGTCTTGCCAATTGGTCATCACGGGGACCCGGCCACGTTCCAGCGGGCTATGAATAAGCTCCTCCAGCCCCACTGAAAGTACGCGGCCGCGTAACTAGATGACATTGTTATCTTCAGCAATGACTGGGAGTCTCATCTGGCCAAAATGGAAGCTGTATTAAAGTTTCTGCGCTTCTACGGCCTCGCGGCCAATCCAGAGAAGTGTGCGATAGGTATGTCGGAGGCTAAGTACTTGGGGTACGTGGTGGGCCGGGGCCAAATCAAACCTCAGGTCAATAAAGTGGAGGCAATTGCTGCCTGGCCAAGGCCTGAGAGGAAAGCCCAACTCAGGGCCTTCTTGGGCCTAGTGGGATATTACCGCAAGTTTGTCCCGAACTTTGCCACCAGAGCAGCTTTGCTCACTGATTGCTTGAAAATGCAAAGTCCGGACAAGCTTGTGTGGACGTTCCAGGTACATGAGGCCTGGAAGGACTTAAAAAGTTCCCTGTGTAAAGCACCAGTGTTGATAGCCCCAGACTTCGGTAAAAGGTTCATCCTGCAGATGGATGCTTCAAGAACAGGCCTCGGAGCAGTCTTGTCTCAGGAGGTAGGTGGGGAAGAGAAACCAGTCCTCTACCTCAGCAAGAAACTACTACCTAGGGAACAGCGATATGCCACGGTAGAGCAGGAATGCCTGGCTATCAAGTGGGCAGTAGAGACTCTGAGGTACTATCTCCTGGGATGGGAGTTCACCTTAATCACTGATCACGCTCTGCTCCAATGGATGTGCCTAAATAAGGAGACCAATGCCCAGGTAACACGGTGGTTCCTTGCCCTCCAGCCGTACCGCTTCAAGGTCCAGCACAGAGCAGGAGCATTACTGGGCAATGTGGATGCCCTTTCAAGGAAGTTCCTCTCCTCAAAAGGTGCAGAGCCTTGTGGGGTGAAGCTAGAGGGGGGGGGGAGGACTTGGAGAAAGACTGACCCGAAAAGGGGTACACCTGCTGAGATTGGCGAGCAGGTATGTGCGCCAAAGGACTCCGCTTCACCCATAGGCTCGAAGCTTAGGGGGAGGATATGTGGCAGTCCAGTTCACATGCCACCCCGGGTGTTTGCAGGACAGGGCACAACAGTTCGGGTGCCCGAGCTAAAGCGACCTGGGTTTAGGACTGGACCAAGAAGAAGCCCAGGGAGGTGTTGGGATACAGCAGATTGTTTCTTTAATGTTGTGTCAAAGATTATCTGGCATTTGGAAATTATGTTATTGTATTGCTGTTGAAACACAGAAGTACCTGGCAAGTTCATACATGAGATCCCATCCAGTTCAGGTATTGGAACAAGCGCTCCCAGTAATCAGGCACACCTCTGCCACACTTTCATAAACCTCGTTAGGGCAAGGGCTCAGGGCTCCTGATGCCAACAAGTGGCCAGGCGATGGAGCATGGGCCAGTGGGTTAGAGACAGGGAGTCTGAGGCTGTGTACATGCTGTTTGTGAACTGGTGCCTAATTAAGATACCCATTGAAACTTGCTGTGAAAAATCTGGTTACTATGCTGTGGAAGTAAACGGTCTGCATTTCTTCATATAACTGTGTGAGCGTCTTGTCTGGTGGAAGGTCGCTTGTTACAATAGCTGTTCGCTTTGGGGAATCTTTTAATAAAACGGCAAGATCATTAGTAACATTTAGACAATTCCGCAGGATAGCGATTTCCTAAACTGTGCCTTGTAGGGCTACATTAAGGGAATGAGCACTGCAGTGAATATACAGAACTAAAGTTTGCACCTCCGGTATTCTAGCTTGGGCAACTTTAATGGAACTTTTCATATCGCTAACTCCATCGTAGCACTGACCTTGTAACTGCGCTAATGATATGTTAAATCTTGTGAAACTATCCAGTATTAGGATAGATATGGCCTCAACAATGGCAGCTGGAGTTTCATACAAGACTAAAAAAATTCTGTAGGGTCAAGATCATCCACAACATGAGGACAGATAGAAACTTGCTGTTTGTTATTGATGGCAGTTGTTTCTTCAACAATTAAACCATAAGTTGCACAATGTTTAATTTCACGAATACGGATCTATTGTCATTAGCAAAAACAGAAACGAATTTGAGATGAAATTATGTTGTACAGAAAGACAGCAGTGCAGTGACCAGCAAATTGTGGAATAAAAACAAACATTAAAAAATAACATCAAAACACTCAAGTTAAGAGACTACATGGGTAATTCAGACCTGTTCGCTAGGCTGTGTTTTCTCACAGCCTGCGATCAGGTCCGAATTGCGCATGCGTATGCACCACAATGCACGTGTTGCACGGGTATAAAGCAGATCACCGCTCAGCAATGAGTTTATGCGACGGATCCATTTGCACGGGCGATCGCAAGGATATTGACCAGAAGAAGGTATTTCTGGGTGGCAACTGACTTTTCAGGGAGGGGTTTGAAAAACGCAGGCATGTCCATGCATTTGCAGGGAGGGATCCTGACGTCAATTCTGGTCTCGGACAGGCTGAAGTGATCGCAGAGGCTGAGTAAGTCTTGGGCTGCGCAGAGACTGCACAAAATCGGTTTGTGCAGCTCTGCTACACATGCGTTCGCACACTTGCACCACTAAAATACACTCCCCCTGTAGGCGGCGACTATCTGATCGCAGCAGTTCAAAAATCGCTTGCTATTGAACAGGTCTGAATTAGGCCCTACATCCTTACTATTCAACATGCGTACCACAGGGAGGCAATCAATTGACCACCGGACGGGATCCCAACGGTCAGGATACCGACACCGGAATGCCGACACCAGCTGAAATACTGTCAGTCGGAGTCCCGACTGCCAGCTGGTTCCCTCACTTGAGTGGTGATCCACGCCACCACACTAGGAGGAATAGAACCCTGTGACGACCAAAGATGGCCACCGGGCCCAAAGCGTGGCAAGTGCAGCGAGCCCCTAAGGGTACACGCTGCGCTCGCCACCAGGATCCCAGCGTTGGTTTCCCGACCACCAGGATCTCATAATGATCCCGTATCGCAGATGGGAAGAAACAATCATGCAAATGCCCTGTATGTGCCATTAGCGTTCTAAACCTCTTTTGAGAAGGTTATTTATCAAAAAGCTCAACTGAAATATCTCTTAATATTTTATTTGCCATGATTTCCAGCATCTCACTTTGGAGTTCAGAGCTTGCAAAATGTGTTTCCTTTCAAGAAACTCTTATGAGTTCAGGAATATCACTACTCCTTAAAACGTTCACTTGGCTTAAATTGCCCACATTTAGTAATATGTCCTCTTAGAGAAAGATGTCTCACCAAAAATTTTACTGATTACAGGAGAGCTTTTAAGACTCTTCTATTCTGTTCCTGCTGAACATTTAGTCCCTCGGAAAACAAAGAGATTATTAGTTTACCACTAAGGGCATTTAGTTTAGAAATACTTGTCTTGTGTAGGGGAGAATTGCTGTACGATTTCCGCTGCAAGGTACACTGAACTCCACAAGGCGCCACCCTGATGCACTTAGCTTCTTTGGGTTGGTATGGCATTAGCCGCTGACACTTTCTCCTGTCGTGAGAGTGTGGTGTATGTGGCTACTAACGGTTGTCGTCTCTTTTACCTGCTACTGCATTGGGCTGGTTAACAAAACTGAGCTCCTGTGCACGGAGGCGGGGTTATAGAGGAGGCGGCGCTATGCATCTTGGGAAGAAGGTCAAAGCTTTGAGCCTGTTGGTGCCTCGGATGAAGATCCTACTCTACACCCCAATGTCATTCCTTGTGCAGCCCAGTTGACCTCGCAGAAAGAGATTTAACAACGGTAAATGCTTACCATAAATCTCGTTTTTCCCTCTCTAATTGCAAAAGCCTCTTCCACTGACTAATTTCGACTATAATCTTATGGAGTCAAGTGCAAGTTTAATTTCAATTGCTTAAACACAAAAAAACAAGTCCTTTGCACTTTTCATCAAAATAAAGCCACTGGATGTTTTCGTACCAAGCAACACAAAAACTAAGTATTGATTGTCTATCATAAAGCACCTCATTTTTTCAGGCTGAATAGGCTAATCTTCTCGGGTGTGGATCATAGCATAGACAGTAACTAGGTCGTCAGTCACTAGGTCAACCACTATTGGTCAAAAGCGACTATGTCGACACCTGAAATAGGTCAACATGGTCACTAGGTCAACATAAACAAGGTCGACGTGGAAAAAGGTCGACATTAGTTTTTAAAGTTTTTTGTGTGTCGTTTTCTTCATAAAGTGACTGGGAACCCCAATTAGTGCACCGTGTCCCCTCGCATGCTTTGGGCAAGGTGCCTCGTTGCGCTCGGCACAGGTTACTGTTCCCAATTGTAGTCCACATGGTTCGTAAAATATGAAAAAGCTCAAAAAATGGAAAGTTTTTTGAAAAACTCATGTAACCTTTTTCCATGTCGACCTAGTGATCATGTTGACTTAGTGACCATGTCAACCTAATGCATGTCGACCAATAGTGGTAGACCTAATGACTGTCGACCTACAGACCGGATACCAGTCTTCTCTTACCATAGAATTTTGCTTGCCATTATTGTAAGACATTGAACGTTCATTAGACTGACTACTGATAGGTCCTTGTTCTTCTTCATCTAAACACGCAGCTTCATAGGAAGCACTGCAATCATTTTCCTTAGTAGCATTCACAATTTCAGTAACTTTGTGAAGGTTGTCGGCTGTAAGTGGTTATTGTATATCTCGCTAGCACTTCCTGATTTCTCATATTCACAATGTTTATCTTCAGTAACAGTGGTAATGCTGTGGTCTTCTTTACATTTAGACTTTAAAAACGTTAACAAAGCACTTGATTGTTTTCTATTTATTGTATTCTCTCTCAGCTTCTTGGCTTTCTTATTCTTTGCCCCGGAAAGTTTTTTCCTTTTACAATCACTTATTATAATGCAAATGGGTCCATTATTTCTCGTGCATAAAAAAGTGGGAGGTGATATCAGAGCTGAGGAGAATATTTATATTTATATATCAAAGAGTTGGCTCCAATTACACAAAATAATATAGCAGGTTAAAAATACACAATTGGAGGCTGAGTCAGAGGTGGACACAGAAGTGCCTGCAGCTGTGCCAATTGGCAGTCTCCCACCTGCAACTTTATGTAACTGCCGATACAAAGTCTCTTCCCATGTGTACATCCATGCATCTGAATGGGCAAGAACTGAGACGCCCACTTTCACTGTACACGCTGTAATACGTACACCATCAATCGCACCATTGAAACTTGCAGCAGCCCTATTGAGGTGCAGTTTCTCCACCCAAGTATGACTTCCTGTGTGAGAGTTCAAGCATCTGTGTACTCAACCACTTTCACCGAAACGTCCCCAACATTCACATAACATGCATATAAGATGGCCCATTTGACACCTCCCTGTCACCATCAAGGAACACTGACTACACCTCTTTGTGTGTGCCTGAAATTAGAACTGCAACTGCACAGACATAATCGGTACGCATGCGCAGTGCAACTTAGGTGCATGAGCACTAGTGCATTTTCATCACCAACCTTAGCTCTCATGTATCAGCTGAATTAATATAATATAACCGACTCATTACTTCCCATAGTATAATCAAAATAAATCCTTAATCTTCATTAACTCCAATAAAATCAATAACTCCTTCACCCCCGAGCTCCCCTCCATAACATACCCCCTTAAATATTTATTAACTGTCCTCAACTATACCCTTTATCCCCCCCTTCCAACTTACCTGTTGCTAGGTCAGAATACCTTCTCTTTGTTCTGTTGTTATAACAAATATGGCAATTTAGCAGGAGGCACATGGTATAAGTAGATGCCTCCTGCATGTATTTGTGATCCAGTGCTGCATCCTAGGTACTGCATTGGATCACTTGCGACACTATCAGCAGGTTGAGTTACCCATGAGGTTACGCAAGTCAGCTGCTGCAGCTTATACAAAGGGGAAAGGAAATCTCTGCCTTCCAACGGGCATCCTAGCCTCAGCATGGATGACCATCACCACCTCCTCCCCGCCCCCAAATGGCTGCAGACCATCAATCTTTTGACATCTGCAGCCGTTCTGCGCCTGATGACACATGCGCAGTACGGGTCCAGTGCATGCACAAAGTACCGAACATTGGTACTTTGTGACGTGCCACATATCCGTCGGGACCTGAATCAGGCCTGACGAGTTTGTGTAACATCATTTTAAGTCCCACACAAAATCATGTCACTGATGAGCTTTTTTGCTAATATACCATAATCTTGCAGAGGTAACTGGGCGCCTAATTCCATGTGCACTGCAGGTATGGCAGATATAACGTGCAGAGAGTTAGATTTGGGTGGGTTATTTTGTTTCTATGCAGGGTAAATACTGGCTGCTTTATTTTTGCACTGTAATTTAGATTTTAGTTTGAACACACCCCACCCAAATCTAACTCTCTCTACACATGTTATATCTGCCCCACCTGCACTGCACATGGGTGGTCATTCCGAGTTGTTCGCTCGGTAATTTTCTTCGCATCGCAGCGATTTTCCGCTAATTGCGCATGCGCAATGTTCGCACTGCGACTGCGCCAAGTAAATTTGCCATGAAGTTTGGTATTTTACTCACGGCATTACAAGGTTTTTTCTTCGTTCTGGTGATCGTAATGTGATTGACAGGAAGTGGGTGTTTCTGGCCGGAAATGTCACGATCCGGGTATCTGGACGCCATTACTTACCCTTCAGATGCCTCCTGAGGCTGGCTCAGCGTTCCAGGACCGGATCCCATCCGTTACACTGATGTCCAAATTCCTGCCTCCTCTCCTGTCACTCTGAGACGCGGTCACCGCGGCGCCATGTAACATCTGGAATGGCGTTCCCCGCGGTCTCCACCGCTGTCCCTGAGTTCCTGCATGCAGAGTGTCAGAGTGGCGATTACGTCAGCCGCGGCCTCCGCTGTGCCCGCGTGGTTTAGATGTGCAATCATCAGTCTGGCGTCTCCTGTCTCCTGTGGCCGGCGCCGCCATTGCTGTTTCAATTCTCACATGGATTACAAACCAAACTTCCCTCCAAGTGTCTGCATGGGCGCAGCCATCTTGGATTTTGTCATCTGATCATTTCCACCAATCTGCTGTCTGTATTGTTAATCTGCATAATTGCCTAGCCAACCCCTTCCTTGCTGCAGGTATAAATATGCTGTGCCTGAGCAAGGAAGGCGTCAGTGCTTTGGTTGTCTAACCTAGTTCCAGTTTGTCTCTCTCCTGTGGTTGTCTTCCAGGTTCCAGCTCATGTCTCCAGACTTCTGCTATAGAGACCCGCACCAGCATTCCATCTGCGGTGTAGCCTGACTCTCCGATCCATTCTGGACTCACCTGTTTCCAGCTAAAACAATCACCTGCTTCCAGCCTAGCTTCCAGCAGTGTACAGCTTCTCTTAAAGGGCCGGTGTCCTTTTCTGCAGTTTACCACTCTCCACCGGTATTATTATTTCACCGCTCTCAAACTCCAAACTTCATTATTATTTCATCGCTCTCAAGTTCGTTTATTATTTAACTGGTTCCAGCCAGTATCCACTCCGTACCAACAACAGTCTGGTTCCAGCCAGTATCCACAGCAGCCGTTTTACCTTCAGCCACCCAGCCTTTCCTGGAACATCAGCTGGTACGATCCTGGGTTCTCTCCATTGCTACAGTCAGGCCTGGTAAGGACTTTCCAACTAGAAGATTATAAGAACTGTCTCACACTACCAGTGCCTGTGGCCCTTGCCACCCTGTAGTACCCAGGAATTGTATTTATCCTCTGTTGACTTTTATGTTTCCTTTTACTGCTGCTGTGTTACGGAGTTTGTCATAATAAACATCATTGACTTTTATCCTGGTTGTCATGGTCACGCCTTCGGGCAGTTATTCTACATGTTACTTACATGTCTAGGGGTCTGATACAACCTCCCAGGTTCCGTTACATCTCAGCCCCTACAACTGAGGCTGTCTCCCGTCAGCTCAGGCCCTCAGTTGTGACAGTAAGCACTGACCTAATGAATCCAGCCGGAGACCAGGATCAAGCGGCCAGGCCGATGCAAGAACTGGCAGCCCGACGTGAACATCAGGAGGCTGCACAGGGCCACATCATCCGCTGTCTCCAGGATCTCTCTACACGGCTGGATGGGATTCAAACGACCCTCCGTGGACCTGGCACGTCCGGTGCGTCCACTACAGTGACACCAGCTGTAACCCCACCCACCTTACCCATTTCCAGTCCACATCTTCATCTTCCAACGCCAGCAAAATTTGATGGATCTCCAAGGTTCTGCAGGGGATTTCTCAATCAATGTGAAATCCACTTTGAGCTTCTACCTGGCAATTTCTTCAGTGACCGTACCAAAATTGCCTATATCATCTCCCTTCTCAGTGGCTCAGCCCTTGACTGGGCATCACCTTTATGGGAGAAGTCTGATCCCCTGCTATCCTCCTATACTGACTTTGTAGCTACATTCAGGCGCATCTTCGACGAGCCAGGCCGGATAACATCTGCTTCATCTGAGATTCTCCGTTTACGCCAGGGAACACGTACTGTGGGACAGTATCTTATACAGTTTAAAATCCTGGCATCCGAACTGGCATGGAACGACGAGGCCCTGTATGCTGCATTCTGGCATGGCTTATCAGAACGCATCAAGGATGAGTTAGCTACCAGAGACTTGCCCTCTAAGTTGGATGAGCTAATTTCTCTTTGCACGAAGGTTGATCTACGTTTCAGAGAGAGAGCAACCGAGCGAGGAAGATCATCTACTCCTAAATCTTCTGCTCCTCCTCCTCGTCAACCATCTCCATCCAAGGATGAGCCTATGCAAATTAGTCGTTCCCGTCTATCTCCCGCTGAGCGCCGAAGACGTCTCTCTGAGTCTCTCTGTCTCTACTGTGCAGCTCCGTCGCACACTATTAATGCCTGTCCCAAACGTCCGGGAAACTCCAGATCCTAGCTCGCCAAGGAGAGGGCCGGCTAGGAGTAATGATCTCCTCTCCATCTCCTCATGACTGTAACCTCCCAGTGTCGCTCCAAATTGCTCAACGTTACAGGAACGTCATTGCCCTCCTTGATTCCGGAGCAGCTGGGAATTTCATAACCGAAGCTTATGTTAAACGGTGGTCCCTACCCACCGAGAGACTGTCCTCGTCCATCTCTTTGACTGCCGTGGATGGCAGCAAGATTTTTGACGCAGTCATTTCCTTAAGGACTCTTCCAGTTCGTCTGAGAGTGGGAGTTCTTCATTCTGAGTATATTTCTTTTTTAGTGATTCCAAGAGCCACACATCCAGTGGTTTTAGGCCTTCCATGGCTCCGTCTCCACAACCCATCAATTGACTATACGACTACGCAAATACTGGCATGGGGTCCCTCCTGTGCTGAGACTTGTTTAGCCAAAGTTCTTCCTGTTTGTTCTTCCTTCCCCAGGTCATCTGATGTTCCGCCTCCTCCATATCAAGACTTCACGGACGTGTTCAGTAAAGCCTCTGCTGATATCCTTCCTCCTCATAGAGAATGGGACTGCCCAATCGACCTCATTCCAGGGAAGGTTCCACCGCGAGGCCGAACTTATCCGTTGTCTCTGCCTGAGACACACTCCATGGAAGAGTACATCAAAGAGAACCTGGCGAAGGGTTTCATCCGACCATCTTCTTCTCCAGCCGGCGCAGGCTTCTTCTTCGTTAAGAATAAAGACGGTGGTCTGCGTCCGTGCATCGACTACAGAGGTCTGAACGACATTACCGTCAAGAACCGATACCCTTTACCCCTGATTACCGAGCTCTTTGATAGAGTTAGTGGTGCAACTATTTTCACAAAGCTGGACTTGAGGGGTGCCTACAATCTCATCCGAATCCGTGAGGGTGACGAGTGGAAGACCGCCTTTAACACCCGTGACGGACATTATGAGTACCTCGTCATGCCCTTCGGATTGAGCAACGCTCCAGCAGTCTTCCAGCACTTTGTGAATGAGATTTTCAGGGACATCTTGTACCGCCATGTCGTGGTTTATCTAGACGACATCCTCATCTTTGCTAATAATCTCGAAGATCATCGTTTCTGGGTAAAAGAGGTTCTTTCCCGTCTCCGTGTCAATCACCTCTATTGTAAATTGGAGAAGTGTGTGTTTGAAGTTAAAACCATTCCGTTTCTAGGTTACATTGTGTCCGGTTCCGGACTAGAGATGGATCCTGAGAAACTCCAAGCAATCCAGAATTGGCCTATACCCTTAAGCCTCAAAGGGGTCCAGAGGTTCTTAGGGTTCGCCAATTATTATAGAAAATTTATACGAGACTTTTCCACCATTGTGGCGTATATCACTGCATTAACCAAGAAAGGTGCTAATCCGTCCAAGTGGTCCGAGGAAGCTACACAGGCCTTTCACCTTCTGAAGCAACGGTTCATCTCTGCACCAGTTCTGAAACAGCCCGACACCGACTCTCCTTTTATCTTAGAGGTAGATGCCTCCTCCGTTGGAGTAGGAGCAGTGTTATCCCAGAGGGCCAAAGATGGACATCTACATCCTTGCAGTTTCTTCTCCCGGAAGTTCTCCCCAGCTGAGCGCAACTATGCCATTGGCGATCAGGAGTTGCTAGCCATCAAGCTCGCTCTGGAGGAGTGGAGATACCTGTTGGAGGGAGCTTCCCACTCAATCACCATACTTACCGACCACAAAAATCTTTTATATTTCAAAGGCGCACAATGTCTGAATCCTCGTCAGGCCAGATGGGCACTTTTCTTCTCTAGGTTTGACTTTAAACTCCAGTTCTGTCCGGGTTCTCAGAATCGTAAGGCCGATGCCCTTTCCCGCTCATGGGAGCAAGAAAATGAGTCCGAGTCTGCAGACAAGCATCCTATTATTAATCCGTTGGCATTCTCCACGGTAGGGATGGACTCTACGCCTCCACCAGGGAAAAGTTTTGTTAAGCCAGTTCTAAGGAAGAATCTCATGCATTGGGCCCATGCTTCCCGTTTTTCTGGACATACAGGCATTCAGAAAACCCTTGAATTTATTTCTAGGTCCTACTGGTGGCCAACTCTGAAGAAGGACGTTATGGAATTTATTGCCTCCTGCCCAAAGTGTGCCCAACACAAAGTCTCCCGCCAGTCGCCTGCGGGGCAACTGGTTCCATTATCTGTTCCCCGTCGACCTTGGACCCATTTGTCGATGGACTTTGTTTCCGATCTACCTATCTGCAACAAGTTTAATACCATCTGGGTGGTAGTTGACCGGTTCACCAAGATGGCACATTTCATCCCTCTCACCGGTCTTCCGTCAGCTTCCAAGTTGGCTCAAGTGTTTATACAAGAGATCTTCCGACTTCACGGTCTTCCTGAAGAGATCATCTCGGATCGTGGAGTACAATTTATAGCCAAATTTTGGCGAAGTTTGTGTCAAGCCCTCCAAGTCAAGTTAAAGTTTTCCACGGCTTACCATCCTCAGACCAATGGTCAAACCGAGAGGGTGAATCAGGACTTGGAGGCCTTCCTCCGTATATATGTGTCTTCCTCTCAAGATGACTGGGTTCAACTCCTTCCTTGGGCCGAGTTCAGCCACAACAATCAATACCATTCCTCATCTTCTTCTACACCATTCTTCATTAATTTTGGTTTCCACCCTAAAGTCCCAGAATTCCAACCGCTTCCCGCAACTTCTGTTCCAGCAGTGGATGTCACCTTGCGTCAGTTTTCAAATAACTGGAGGAACGTCCGCGCAGCCCTGCTTAAAGCCTCATTCAGGTATAAGAAGTTTGCCGATAGGAAGCGTAGAGCGGTTCCTGCTCTCAAGGTGGGTGATCGTGTGTGGCTGTCCACGAAGAATTTGAGGTTGAGAGTTTCCAGCATGAAATTTGCACCTCGCTACATCGGACCCTTCAAGATTGAACAAGTCATCAATCCTGTTGCCTACAGGTTACAGTTACCATCCTTCTTGAAAATACCCAGGACATTTCATGTTTCTTTGTTGAAACCGCTGATCCTGAATCGGTTTCATTCCGCACTTCCTCCAGCTCCCAAAGTTCAGACTCAACGGGGAGTCGAGTACGAGGTGGCCAAGATTTTGGACTCACGTTTCCGTTACGGTCAGTTACAATACCTCATTGACTGGAAGGGCTATGGTCCTGAAGAACGCTCTTGGACCAATGCCTCAGACGTCCATGCTCCTGCCTTGGTCCGAAATTTCCACGCAAAGTTTCCTTTAAAGCCTAAGAAGTGTCCTGGGGCCACTCCTAAAGGGGGGGGTGCTGTCACGATCCGGGTATCTGGACGCCATTACTTACCCTTCAGATGCCTCCTGAGGCTGGCTCAGCGTTCCAGGACCGGATCCCATCCGTTACACTGATGTCCAAATTCCTGCCTCCTCTCCTGTCACTCTGAGACGCGGTCACCGCGGCGCCATGTAACATCTGGAATGGCGTTCCCCGCGGTCTCCACCGCTGTCCCTGAGTTCCTGCATGCAGAGTGTCAGAGTGGCGATTACGTCAGCCGCGGCCTCCGCTGTGCCCGCGTGGTTTAGATGTGCAATCATCAGTCTGGCGTCTCCTGTGGCCGGCGCCGCCATTGCTGTTTCAATTCTCACATGGATTACAAACCAAACTTCCCTCCAAGTGTCTGCATGGGCGCAGCCATCTTGGATTTTGTCATCTGATCATTTCCACCAATCTGCTGTCTGTATTGTTAATCTGCATAATTGCCTAGCCAACCCCTTCCTTGCTGCAGGTATAAATATGCTGTGCCTGAGCAAGGAAGGCGTCAGTGCTTTGGTTGTCTAACCTAGTTCCAGTTTGTCTCTCTCCTGTGGTTGTCTTCCAGGTTCCAGCTCCTGTCTCCAGACTTCTGCTATAGAGACCCGCACCAGCATTCCATCTGCGGTGTAGCCTGACTCTCCGATCCATTCTGGACTCACCTGTTTCCAGCTAAAACAATCACCTGCTTCCAGCCTAGCTTCCAGCAGTGTACAGCTTCTCTTAAAGGGCCGGTGTCCTTTTCTGCAGTTTACCACTCTCCACCGGTATTATTATTTCACCGCTCTCAAACTCCAAACTTCATTATTATTTCATCGCTCTCAAGTTCGTTTATTATTTAACTGGTTCCAGCCAGTATCCACTCCGTACCAACAACAGTCTGGTTCCAGCCAGTATCCACAGCAGCCGTTTTACCTTCAGCCGCCCAGCCTTTCCTGGAACATCAGCTGGTACGATCCTGGGTTCTCTCCATTGCTACAGTCAGGCCTGGTAAGGACTTTCCAACTAGAAGATTATAAGAACTGTCTCACACTACCAGTGCCTGTGGCCCTTGCCACCCTGTAGTACCCAGGAATTGTATTTATCCTCTGTTGACTTTTATGTTTCCTTTTATTGCTGCTGTGTTACGGAGTTTGTCATAATAAACATCATTGACTTTTATCCTGGTTGTCGTGGTCACGCCTTCGGGCAGTTATTTTACATGTTACTTACATGTCTAGGGGTCTGATACAACCTCCCAGGTTCCGTTACATCTCAGCCCCTACAACTGAGGCTGCCTCCCGTCAGCTCAGGCCCTCAGTTGTGACAGGAAACTGGCCGTTTTCTGGGTGTGTGTGAAAAAACGCTACCGTTTCTGGGAAAAACGCGGGAGTGGCTGGAGAAACTGAGGAGTGTCTGGGCGAACGCTGGGTGTGTTTGTGACGTCAAACCAGGAATGACAAGCACTGAACTGATCGCACTGGAAGAGTAAGTCTCGAGCTACTCAGAAACTGCACAGAGAAGCCTTTTCGCAATATTGCGAATCTTTCGTTCGCAATTTTGCTAAGCTAAGATTCACTCCCAGTAGGTGGCGGCTTAGCGTGTGCAATGCTGCTAAAAACAGCTTGCGAGCGAACAACTCGGAATGAGGGCCCATGGCTTTGCTCATTAGAGACCAATTTTGCTGCTGCGATCAGGTCCAAATTAGGCCCTGGGTTGAGTTAACTGCAGCAGAAATGACAAAGGGCCTGATTCAAGCTGGAGTGCAAATTCTGCTAAGTAGCAGAGTTTGCAATCTATGTGAACACATGCTGGGGGCCGCCCATCACAGGGCAACGCCTCTCCCCCCGAATCACGCAGATGGCATCACAATTTCTGCTTAATAGAAATTAAGTTTGCCTCCTGTCATCACAGCTTAGCTGTGCCCGGTATCCGGACTCTGGGTCGACACCACTTAGGTCGACACCCGTTGGTCAACAGTGACTAGGGCGACACTAAAAATATGTCGGCATGACCATTAGGTCGACATGAACAAGGTCGACATAAGTTTTTCCAAAAATTTCTTTTTAAAAAACTTTTTCATACTTTACGATCCACGTGGACTACGATTGGGAACAGTAACCTGTGCGGAGCGCAGCGGTAGCTGAGCACTAATTGGGGTTCCAAGTCACTTTACAAAGAAAACTACACCAAAAAACCCATGAAAAAACTCATGTCGACCTTTTTTCATGTCAACCGTGTTCATGTCAACCTAATGGCCGTGTCAACCTTTTTCTAGTGTCACCCTAGCCACTGTCGACCAATAGGTGCCGTCCTAATGGGTGTCGAACTATACACTGCCGACCCTGAGTCCCATACCCATCCCAGTACTGTCTGTATGTCCTCCAGTCATATAAGTAGCTCCTGCACAAGCTACAGATGTGTCCACTTACAGCTTTGCTTTTTTCTGAATTTGGCACAACATGCAAAACGCGGCTAAGCTGTTTTTCACGAGTAGTGAGTGAATGAATTTTAATTTTTTTGTTTGCCATAATAGAAAATGTATAAAGTAACATATTAAAGAAGCAAATTAAGAAAAATCACAAAGCATGGCTAAATCTCTGAGTCTATGGCATGCAAGACCGTGCCATGCATGGTGGGATATAGCAAAGATGTATGTGGACAAGTGGACGTTGACCTATTTCTAGTGTTGACCAATGAGTGTCAACCTAATAGGTGTTGACCTAAGTGGTGTCGACCCAAAGTCCAGATACCACTGAGATATACAGTATACTCACTTATAAGAACAAACAGCGAGAAATGCTAGCATGACTGAGGGACTGACACACTGGGGTATATTTACTAAGATTCGTAATTTCCGAAAATAGGTCAAAGTTCAATCACGAATGACATCGACAGTGTAAAACTGCAACTTTTTGAATTGATTACGATGGATTTACTAAGCTGTCGTATTCGTATTTTTCTTGGCTTCCGATGTCGATGTCATTCGTTTTTTTTTACCTATTTTTACGGCAGTGATTAGCAAAACACTGCCGTTTTTTTTTACAATCAATCTCGGCCGGATCTGTGTGATCCGTGCTGGGGTTCTTATTTTTTTTTTTTTAATTAAACAATGTAAAATCCCCAAAAAAAAATGTGTGGGGTCCCCCCTCCTAAGCATAACCAGCCTCGGGCTCTTTGAGCCGATCCTGGTTGCAGAAATATGGGGAAAAAATTGACAGGGGTTCCCCCATATTTAAGCAACCAGCATCGGGCTCTGCGCCTGGTCCTGGTTCCAAAAATACGGGGGACAAAAAGAGTAGGGGTCCCCCGTATTTTTAAAACCAGCACCGGGCTCCACTAGCTGGACAGATAATGCCACAGCCGGGGGTCACTTTTATACAGTGCCCTGCGGCCGTGGCATCAAAAATCCAACTAGTCACCCCTGGCCGGGGTACCCTGGGGGAGTGGGGACCCCTTCAATCAAGGGGTCCCCCCCCCCCAGCCACCCAAGGGCCAGGGGTGAAGCCCGAGGCTGTCCCCCCCCATCCAATGGGCTGCGGATGGGGAGGCTGATAGCCATTTGTGATAATGAAAAGATATTGTTTTTAGTAGCAGTACTACAAGTCCCAGCAAGCCTCCCCCGCATGCTGGTACTTGGAGAACCACAAGTACCAGCATGCGGCGGAAAAACGGGCCCGCTGGTACCTGTAGTACTACCACTAAAAAAATACCCAAAAAAACACAAGACACACACACCGTGAAAGTATAATTTTATTACATACATACATACACACATACATACATACTTACCTTATGTTCTCACGCAGGTCGGTCCTCTTCTCCAGTAGAATCCAAGGGCTACCTGTTGAAGAAATTCTACTCACCAGATCCATGGGTCCAGGCTCCTCGGCAAATCCAGGGTTAATCCACGTACTTGAATAAATAAAAAAAAACGGTGTCCCGACCACGAACTGAAAGGGGACCCATGTTTGCACATGGGTCACCTTCCCACGAATGCCAGAAACCCACTTTGACTTCTGTCTAAGTGGGTTTCTTCAGCCAATCAGGGAGTGCCACGTTGTAGCACTCTCCTGATCAGCTGTGTGCTGCTGTCCTCACTGACAGGCAGCACGCGGCAGTGTTACAATGTAGCGCCTATGCGCTACATTGTAACCAATGATGGGAACTTTCTGCCCTGCGGTTGACCTAAAGTGACGTCACCGCTGAGCAGAAAGTTCCCAGCATTGGTTACAATGGAGCGCATAGGCGCTACATTGTAACACTGCCGTGTGCCGCCTGTCAGTGAGGACAGCAGCACACAGCTGATCAGGAGAGTGCTACAACGTGGCACTCCCTGATTGGCTGAAGAAACCCACTTAGACAGAAGTCAAAGTGGGTTTCTGGCATTCGTGGGAAGGTGACCCATGTGCAAACATGGGTCCCCTTTCAGTTCGTGGTCGGGACACCGTTTTTTTTTATTTATTCAAGTACGTGGATTAACCCTGGATTTGCCGAGGAGCCTGGACCCATGGATCTGGTGAGTAGAATTTCTTCAACAGGTAGCCCTTGGATTCTACTGGAGAAGAGGACCGACCTGCGTGAGAACATAAGGTAAGTATGTATGTATGTGTGTATGTATGTAATAAAATTATACTTTCACGGTGTGTGTGTCTTGTGTTTTTTTGGGTATTTTTTTAGTGGTAGTACTACAGGTACCAGCGGGCCCGTTTTTCCGCCGCATGCTGGTACTTGTGGTTCTCCAAGTACCAGCATGCGGGGGAGGCTTGCTGGGACTTGTAGTACTGCTACTAAAAACAATATCTTTTATTTTACAACAAAGGCTATCAGCCCTCCCATCCGCAGCCCATTGGATGGGGGGGGACAGCCTCGGGCTTCACCCCTGGCCCTTGGGTGGCTGGGGGGGGGGGACCCCTTGATTGAAGGGGTTCCCACTCCCCCAGGGTACCCCGGCCAGGGGTGACTAGTTGGATTTTTGATGCCACGGCCGCAGGGCGCTGTATAAAAGTGACCCCCGGCTGTGGCATTATCTGTCCAGCTAGTGGAGCCCGGTGCTGGTTTTAAAAATACGGGGGACCCCTACTCTTTTTGTCCCCCGTATTTTTGGGACCAGGACCAGGCGCAGAGCCCGATGCTGGTTGCTTAAATATGGGGGAACCCCTGTCATTTTTTCCCCCATATTTCTGCAACCAGGATCGGCTCAAAGAGCCCGAGGCTGGTTATGCTTAGGAGGGGGGACCCCACGCAATTTTTTTGGCAAAAATAAGCACTTTCCCACCCCTTCCCACTGATATACATGCACGGATCTCATGGATCCCTGCATGCATCTCAAATCACGGAAAAAAAAAGCAGGTCTGTTTTTTTTTAGGACTTTTTTACGAGTTGTAATTTTTCACGGCAGTGTTTTGTGTTTTTTTGCTTTGCACTTCTTAGTAAATGACCGAGATTCATATCTAAACAGGCGTAATTTGACCGATGGTGTATTCATTCGTAATTTTTTACCTGAACTAGCAAAAAATTACGAATGCCCTCATCACTGCCGTGATTAGTGTTTAGTAAATGACCGAGATTAACCGAGATGACACTTTGAAGAAAAAACGGCATCTCGGTCAAAATCGGGAGCTTAGTAAATATACCCCACTGAGAGGACAGATAGCACCAGATGATCTATTCCAATAGCAGTGAAAAGTCCTTTACCAGAGCTTTTCAATGCTTCCACCAGTTCAGAGAAGGGGTTACCGTGGATAAATCTCAGATTTCTCCAATGGTGCCCCTGATTAGTGTATATATTGCTTCCCCATACAGTACTATAGGGAGAGTGATTCAGAGAAGCAGAAAGCTCGGCTTTCTGTTTCGGTACTTAAAAACATTTGTCATCTTTGGATTGTGTAAAGAGCCTCCTGAGGGGAGAAAAGCAGCGAAGACTGATGACTTCCTGTCTTCTCCCAGACCTCTCCGCCACCTTCTCTGTCACTGGCTAGTTAGTGATGCCAAGTGAGAAAGTGGATCACCGTACCCTCGCACGGCCGGCTCACACTGCCCCACTCCCGCTCTGTCCTGCAGCAGCACATATTTTTGTGAAGTGACCCAGCATCACTGCCCGCTGCCCCAGTGGCGTAAGTTCGTCCCAGTCGCCCGGAGGCAAGATAAATGCTGGTGCCCCCCTAGAAGTCTATAATATATATATATAGAGAGAGAGATACATATAGACACACACACACATACAGTAACACGCAGCCTGTGCCCCAAAAACACACAGTGACACCAACATTGTGCCCCAACCAAACACACATATAGCAACACCCAGCCTATGCCTTAACCAAACAACACCCAGCCAGTGCCACATACACACACATGCACACAGTAACACCCAGCCTGTACCTCGGGTTCTGGGACACACTGAGGAGACTTAGGACCCAGAAGCCATCCTCAGAGACCCCCATCTTCCTGCACAGCAGCGGCCACTGGCCAGGACCAGGAGACTGCAGTACTTGCTGGAGGAGGGGACGGAGTTACACAGAAGAGTGAGACAGCCTACAACGCTCAGGTATGCCGGCAGCTCTATCTCTCTTATGGCTGCGGCTGCCTGCTGGGACTCCAGTCCCCACTGATGGTAATGGAATCCTTGAGGAGTAGTGCCCCCTTCAGGGCAGGAGCCCGGCGGCACCCGACTCCATTGCCTCCCAGAGTTTTGCCTCTGCGCTGCCCCTATTCTCCCATGGCTGTCACGTCTGCCCACACCCCCTGCTGCCGCTTCATCCTGTCAGCCTATGAGCAGTGTGATAAACAGTTACTGGAATTGCATTCTTAGCAAACTCGCCAGAATTGCAGAGAAGCCGTTCCTTGGAGGACAGGTACGTTTTCCTGAATGGCTACTAAAGATGTCTGAACTAGTCTCACACTTGCCATATGCTACCAGCCAAATGACACTATGGGGGTAATACTGAGTTGATTGCAGCAGGAATTTTGTTAGCAGTTGGGCAAAACCATGGCCCTCATTCCGAGTTGTTCGCTCGTTATTTTCCTTTGCATCGGTGCAATTTTCCGCTAACTGCGCATGCGCAATGTTCGCACTGCGGCTGCGCCAAGTAAATTTGATAAGAAGTTTGGTTTTTTACTCACGGCATTACGAGGTTTTTTCTTCGTTCTGGTGATCGTAGTGTGATTGACAGGAAGTGGGTGTTTCTGGGCAGAAACTGGCCGTTTTCTGGGAGTGTTTGAAAAAACGCTGCCGTTTCTGGGAAAAACGCGGGAGTGGCTGGAGAAACGGGGGAGTGTCTGGGCGAACGCTGGCCGTGTGTGTGACGTCAAACCAGGAACGAAACTGACTGAACTGATCGCAGTGGCAGAGTAAGTGTCGAGCTACTCAGAAACTGCTAAGAAATTTCTATTCGCAATTTTGGGAATCTTTCGTTCGCAATTCTGCTAAGCTAAGATTCACTCCCAGTAGGCGGCGGCTTAGCGTGTGCAATGCTGCTAAAAGCAGCTTGCGAGCGAACAACTCGGAATGAGTGCCCATGTGCACTGCAGGGGAGGCAGATATAACATGTGCAGAGAGAGATAGATTTGGGTGTGGTGAGTTCAATCTGCAATCTAAATTGCAGTGTAAAAATAAAGCAGCCAGTATTTACCCTGCACAGAAACAAAATAACCCACCCAAGTCTAACTCTCTCTGCAAATGTTATATCTGCCTCCTCTGCAATCAATGCACATGGGCCCTCATTCCGAGTTGATCGCTCGCAAGGCGAATTTAGCAGAGTTGCTCACGCTAAGCCTACGCCTACTGGGAGTGTATCTTAGCTTCTTAAAATTGCGACCGATGTATTCGCAATATTGCGATTACAAACTACTTAGCAGTTTCAGAGTAGCTTCAGACTTACTCGGCATCTGCGATCAGTTCAGTGCTTGTCGTTCCTGGTTTGACGTCATAAACACACCCAGCGTTCGCCCAGACACTCCCCCGTTTCTCCGGCCACTCCTGCGTTTTTTCCGGAAACGGTAGCGTTTTTATCCACACGCCCCTAAAACGCCGTGTTTCCGCCCAGTAACACCCATTTCCTGTCAATCACACTACGATCGCCGGAGCGAAGAAAAAGCCGTGAGTAAAAATACTATCTTCATTGTAAAATTACTTGGCGCAGTCGCAGTGCGAATATTGCGCATGCGTACTAAGCGGAATTTCACTGCGATGCGATGAAAATTACCGAGCGAACGACTCGGAATGAGGGCCATGGTTTTGCCCAACTGCTAAAAAAATTCCTGCTGCGATCAACTTGGAATTACCCCCTTTGTTTACAATGGATTTCAGCACCCAGGGAATATAAAGGCATCCAAGAGTGAAATTGTATTCTCTGTATCATGTGGTAAGTAAATCCAGATCTCAACAATTTTTCTCTGACGTCCTAGTGGATGCTGGGGACTTCGTAAGGACCATGGGGAATAGACGGCTCCGCAGGAGACTGGGCACATCTAAGAAAGATTTAGGACTATCTGGTGTGCACTGGCTCCTTCCCCTATGACCCTCCTCCAAACCTCAGATTTCTGTGCCCGGCTGAGCTGGATGCACACTAGGGGCTCTCCTGAGCTCCTAGAAGAAAGTATAGTTTAGGTTTTTTATTTTCAGTGAGACCTGCTGGCAACAGGCTCACTGCAACGAGGGACTAAGGGGAGAAGAAGCGAACCTACCTAAGTGGTGGTAGCTTGGGCTTCTTAGGCTACTGGACACCATTAGCTCCAGAGGGATCGAACACAGGACCCGACCTCGTCGTCCGTTCCCGGAGCCGCGCCGCCGTCCCCCTTACAGAGCCAGAAACAAGAAGGTGGTCCGGAAAATCGGCGGCTGAAGACTTCTGTCTTCTCCAAGGTAGCGCACAGCACTGCAGATGTGCGCCATTGCTCCTCATGCACACCACACACTGCGGTCACTGATGGGTGCAGGGCGCTGGGGGGGGGGCGCCCTGAGCAGCAATAATAACACCTTGGCTGGCAAAACTAACACCATATATAGCCCCAGAGGCTATATAGGTGTATATTAACCCCTGCCAGAAACGATAAAATAGCGGGAGAAAGCCCGCCGAAAAAGGGGCGGAGCCAACTCCCTCAGCACACTGGCGCCATTATTCCCTCACAGCTTCGCTGGAAGGAAGCTCCCTGGCTCTCCCCTGCAGTCCTGACTACAGAAAGGGTAAAAAAGAGAGGGGGGGGGGGCACAATTTAGGCGCAGTATATATATATTATAGGCAGCTATAGGGGAAAACACTCTGTATAGTGATATCCCTGTGTTATATAGCGCCCTGGTGTGTGCTGGCATACTCTCCCTCTGTCTCCCCAAAGGGCTTTGTGGGGTCCTGTCCTCTGTAAGAGCATTCCCTGTGTGTCTGCTGGGTGTCGGTACTGCTGTGTCAACATGTATGATGAGGATAATGATGTGGAGGCAGAGCAAATGCCTGTGAATGTGATGTCACCCTCTGCGGGGTCGACACCAGTGTGGATGGACTTATGGAAGGAATTACGTGACAGTGTCAGCTCCTTAAATAAAAGGTTTGACGACATAGGATAGCCGGCTACTCAGCTTGTGCCTGTCCAAGCGTCTCAAATGTCATCAGGGGCTATAAAACGCCCGCTACCTCAGATGACAGATACAGATGTCGACACGGATACCGACTCCAGTGTCGACGATGATGAGACGAGTGTACCCTCCAATAGATCCACCCGTTATATGATTGAGGCTATGAAAAATGTTTTACACATTTCTGATGATACCCCAGGTACCACAAAAAAAAAAAAGGGTATTATGTTTGGTGAGAAAAAACTACCAGTAGTTTTTCCTGCATCTGACGAATTAAATGAGGTGTGTGAGGAAGCGTGGACTTCCCCAGATAAGAAATTGATCATTTCTAAACGGTTAATGGCTGCGTACCCTTTCCCGCCAGAGGATAGGTCACGCTGGGAAACACCCCCTAGGGTAGATAAAGCATTGACACGCTTATCAAAGAAGGTGGCACTACCGTCTCCGGATACGGCCGCCCTAAAAGAACCTGCTGATAGAAAGCTGGAAAGTACCCTAAAAGCTATATACACACACACTGGCATTATATTGAGACCCGCTATTGCATCAGCTTGGATGTGCAGTGCTGCTGCTGCGTGGTCAGACTCCCTGTCGGAAAACATTGATACCATGGATAGGGACAATATTTTGCTAACGATTGACCATATAAAAGACGCGGTCTTATACATGCGTGAGGCACAGAGGGATATTTGCCGGCTGGCATCAAAAATAAGCGCTATGTCCATTGCCGCCAGACGGGGGTTATGGACTAGGCAATGGTCAGGTGATGCCGACTCCAAGCGGCACATGGAAGTTTTACCCTATAAAGGGGTGGAACTTTTTGGGGAAGGTCTTTCAGACAACACACGGCATGGATTCTTCTCCTCTTTTCTCTTTTCCTTTTTAAAGAAGTATCTCTTCAAAGAATTCCTGTATATTTAAATTATATGCTATCCTAAGAACATCGTTGTATTTATTATTTGATTAATAATGCATTTACCACCGCTATTTAAATATGTATATGAAGTTTATTGTTGTTCTTTAAATGAGTTTATAACGATATTTACTATGTAATTCATAATATAAAAGAAGGATTTAAATTCCTTCATAATACACTTTTTTCCTTTTCTTTTCTCTGAATGATTATATTGAGCCCATGGAAGATATCTAATATCTTTAGAATTAGTAGATGAATAGCAATTGATATATCTCAGATAATTATATACTTTGCAGTAGATTTGTATATTTGTGTTTGGATATACATGTCCATATATCTACATTTTTATATACTTTTTTTTCATATACCTTTTCAGTGGTTTAATATACTGGCTTAGTTTAACAGGAGACCTGTGTTTAGAATCAATTGAATTTATTGGCACAGCTGATTAGGATTTTCTAATTAACAGGTTATATATACTAAGGCTAGCCATGATCTGCTTATTCATTTCCTTCTGATGAAACGGCCAGCGTTGTAGGCCGAGAAACGCGTTAAGGTACTCCATTGAAGGACTTCATTTGACTGCTGTATTCTCCTGACACTCTGTGAGCCGCATATATCGAGTGGACCGTAGCCGCAATTAAAACGGACTTTTCACCAGCGGCTGGGGAATCTGCTACTCCAATCTTTCTACACTGCTGCACATTCAAATTGGTACAGTACCCTTCAGCGGAGAAAAACAACCGTGTTCATCTGGATGGTTCACTGGTGACGTGACCAGCTGTACTTTCACTGCACAGAGCCGCTGCAAACCCGGCTCAGTACAGCGCCTTTGACGGAGAGGCTCTCACATCAGGTGATATACTACAAAGTGAATTTGACCATCACTGTCTATTTGCCACTTAATAATACAGCACGGTTGTCCGCAAGTTCAATACTGGGATACTCTTTGCCAATGAGGTTCTTTTGTGTACAAGGAGAAGAGAGTGTACACTTTAACAGTGATTTATAACAGAGGCACTTTTCATCAGTCTCCTTCTTACAAATATTTCAGCTCGTGGACGCACGGCTGATTTTCATGAAGCATCAATGCAGCCCTTAATTAGGGTTTATTAAAGGTTTTCTTATTCATATTGGTTCAGGAGATATGGCAGTCTTGTATACATTTATACATTATTAATTGTTCATTATTTTTAGGCTAGTTCATGCACTGTATTTTTATGTGGTTGATATAACAATATTTTAATAAAAAATACTTATTGGATTCATCCTGCGCTCCCATTCTTTCTTTTTTCATATTCATTTTGATCTATTGTTGGGGCAGCCCGCCCACAACTGGTGAGCAGCCGTCTGAATCCAACCAGATATAGTGTGTGTACTGTAGAGCGCCAATCTTTTGTATTTATTTTTGGTTTATCGCTATTGCATCAGCTTGGATGTGCAGTGCTGCTGCTGCGTGGTCAGACTCCCTGTCGGAAAACATTGATACCATGGATAGGGACAATATTTTGCTAACGATTGACCATATAAAAGACGCGGTCTTATACATGCGTGAGGCACAGAGGGATATTTGCCGGCTGGCATCAAAAATAAGCACTATGTCCATTGCCGCCAGACGGGGGTTATGGACTAGGCAATGGTCAGGTGATGCCGACTCCAAGCGGCACATGGAAGTTTTACCCTATAAAGGGGCGGAACTTTTTGGGGAAGGTCTTTCAGACCTCGTTTCCACAGCTACTGCTGGGAAATCGACTTTTTTGCCACAAGCTACCCCACAGCAAAAGAAAGCACCGTATTATCAGGTACAGTCATTTCGGCCCCAGAAAAATAAGCGGGCTAGAGGCTCATCCTTTCTGCCGAGGGGCAGAGGAAGAGGGAAAAAGCTGCAGCACACAGCTAGTTCCCAGGAGCAGAAGTCCTCCCCTGCGTCCGGTAAGTCCACAGCATGACGCTGGGGCTGCTCAGGCGGAATCGGGAACGGTGGGGGCACGTCTCAGGTTTATAAGCACACAGTGGGCTCTCTCACAAGTGGATCCCTGGGTCCTTCAAGTAGTATCTCAGGGGTACAGGCTGGAATTCGAGACGTCTCCCCCCCGCCGTTTCCTAAAATCTGCCTTGCCGGCAACTCCCTCTGCCAGGGAGGCAGTGTTGGTGGCTATTCAAAAACTGTATTCACAGAAAGTGATCATCAAGGTACCCCTCCTTCAGCAAGGAAAGGGGTACTACTCCACAATGTTTGTGGTACCGAAACCGGACGGTTCGGTGAGACCCATCTTAAATTTAAAAACCTTGAACACTTATATCAAAAGGTTCAAGTTCAAGATGGAATCGCTCAGGGCGGTTATTGCGAGCCTGGAGGAGGGGGATTACATGGTATCCCTGGACATCAAGGATGCGTACCTGCATGTCCCCATTTACCATCCGCACCAGGAGTACCTCAGATTTGTGGTACAGGACTGTCACTATCAGTTCCAGACGCTGCCGTTCGGGTTATCCACGGCACCGAGGGTCTTTACCAAGGTAATGGCCGAAATGATGATACTCCTTAGCAAGAAGGGAGTTTTAATTATCCCGTACTTGGACGATCTCCTGATAAAGGCGAGGTCCAAAGAACAGTTGATAGTGGGGGTGGCACTTTCTCAGGAAGTGCTACAACAGCACGGCTGGATTCTAAACATTCCAAAGTCACAGCTGGTCCCGACGACACGTCTTCTGTTCCTGGGAATGATTCTGGACACAGACCAGAATAGAGTGTTTCTTCCACTGGAAAAAGCCGAGGAATTGTCATCTCTGGTCAGAGACATTCTAAAACCAGGAAAAGTGTCGGTACATCAATGCACACGAGTCCTGGGAAAAATGGTAGCTTCGTACGAAGCAATTCCATTCGGAAGGTTCCACGCAAGGACGTTCCAGTGGGACCTGTTGGACAAATGGTCCGGGTCCCATCTCCAGATGCAACAGCGGATAACCCTATCGGCCAAAACCAGGGTGTCGCTGCTGTGGTAGCTGCAGAGGGCTCATCTACTAGAGGGCCGCAGATTCGGAATACAGGACTGGGTCCTGGTGACCACGAATGCCAGCCTTCGGGGCTGGGGGGCAGTCACAAAGGGAAGAAATTTCCAAGGACTGTGGTCAAATCAGGAGATTTCTCTTCACATAAATATCCTGGAGCTAAGGGCCATTTACAATGCCCTAAGCCAGGCAAGACCCCTGCTTCAAAACCGGTACTGATCCAGTCAGACAACATCACGGCGGTCGCCCATGTAAACAGACAGGGCGGCACGAGAAGCAGGCTGGCGATGGCAGAAGCCACAAGGATTCTCAGATGGGCAGAGAATCATGTGTTAGCACTGACGGCAGTGTTCATTCCGGGAGTGGACAACTGGGAAGCAGACTTCCTCAGCAGGCACGACCTCCACCCGGGAGAATGGGGACTTCATCCAGAAGTCTTCCAAATGCTGGTCAACCGGTGGGAAAAACCACAGGTAGACATGATGGCGTCCCGCCTCAACAAGAAGTTGAAAAGATATTGCGCCCGGTCAAGAGACCCTCAGGCGATAGCGGTGGACGCTCTGGTGACACCATGGGTGTACCAGTCGGTTTATGTGTTTCCTCCTCTACCTCTCATACCCAAGGTACTGAGAATAATAAGAAGGCGAGGAGTGAAAACTATACTCGTGGTTCCGGATTGGCCAAGAAGAGCTTGGTACCCGGAACTTCAAGAGATGCTTACAGAGGACCCTTGGCCTCTGCCGCTCAGACAAGACCTGCTGCAGCAGGGACCCTGTCTGTTCCAAGACTTACCGCGGCTGCACTTGACGGCATGGCGGTTGAACACCGGATCCTGAAGGAAAAGGGTATTCCGGAGGAAGTCATCCCTACCCTGATCAAAGCCAGGAAGGATGTCACCGCAAGACATTATCACCGCATTTGGCGAAAATATGTTGCTTGGTGTGAGGCCATGAAGGCCCCGACGGAGGAATTCCAACTGGGTCGATTCCTGCACTTCCTGCAAGCAGGGGTGACGTTGGGCCTCAAATTGGGGTCCATAAAGGTCCAGATTTCGGCTCTGTCGATTTTCTTCCAAAAAGAACTGGCTTCACTGCCCGAAGTTCAGACTTTTGTCAAAGGAGTACTGCATATTCAGCCTCCTTTTGTGCCCCCAGTGGCACCTTGGGATCTCAATGTGGTTTTGGCATTCCTGAAATCACATTGGTTCGAACCACTTAAGACTGTGGATTTTAAATATCTCACGTGGAAAGTGGTCATGCTGTTGGCCTTGGCGTCGGCCAGGCGGGTTTCAGAATTGGCGGCTTTGTCTTGTAAAAGCCCTTATCTGATTTTCCATATGGATAGGGCAGAATTGAGGACTCGTCCTCAGTTTCTCCCAAAGGTGGTCTCAGCTTTTCACTTGAACCAACCTATTGTGGTGCCTGCGGCTACTAGGGACTTGGAGGATTCCAAGTTGCTGGACGTAGTCAGGGCCCTAAAAATTTATATTTCCAGGAAGGCTGGAGTCAGAAAGACTGACTCGCTGTTTATCCTGTATGCACCCACCAAGCTGGGTGCTCCTGCTTCTAAGCAGTCTATTGCGCGCTGGATTTGTAGCACTATTCAGCTGGCGCATTCTGCGGTAGGCTTACCGCAGCCTAAATCTGTAAAAGCCCATTCCACACGGAAGGTGGGCTCATCTTGGGTGGCTGCCCGAGGGGTCTCGGCTTTACAACTTTGCCGAGCAGCTACTTGGTCGGGGGCAAACACGTTTGCAAAATTCTACAAATTTGATACCCTGGCTGAGGAGGACCTGGAATTCTCTCATTCGGTGCTGCAGAGTCATCCGCACTCTCCCGCCCGTTTGGGAGCTTTGGTATAATCCCCATGGTCCTTACGGAGTCCCCAGCATCCACTAGGACGTCAGAGAAAATAAGATTTTACTCACCGGTAAATCTATTTCTCGTAGTCCGTAGTGGATGCTGGGCACCCATCCCAAGTGCGGATTGTCTGCAATACCTGTACATAGTTATTGTTACAAAAATCGGGTTTTGTTGTGAGCCATCTCTTCAGAGGCTCCATTTGTTATCATACTGTTAACCGGGGTTCCTATCACGTGTTATATGGTGTGATTGGTGTGGCTGGTATGAGTCTTACCCGGGATTCAAAAATCCTTCCTTATTGTGTCAGCTCTTCCGGGCACAGTTCCTAACTGAGGCTTGGAGGAGGGTCATAGGGGGAGGAGCCAGTGCACACCAGATAGTCCTAAATCTTTCTTAGATGTGCCCAGTCTCCTGCGGAGCCGTCTATTCCCCATGGTCCTTACGGAGTCCCCAGCATCCACTACGGACTACGAGAAATAGATTTACCGGTGAGTAAAATCTTATTTTTAATTCTGCAGTTTTACATTCTGAAGATCTGGAGACATTCATTCCCTTCATGTGGTTTTCTTTCTCTTACTTTTAACTGACGATTTATTTCGCCAAAAACCGCTCCGAAATTTTCATTTTTTTTTTTAATGAGTGAATTAGATGAAGAACATGAATTTAACCCTATCCCAAATGATTTTAGTTAAAAAAAAAAAAAGATTTTTTTATTTTTTTATTTATTTATTTTAAATGTTTTTTTTTAAACATGAAAACGTTGATCGGGAACATCGCGACCATTGGAACATTGCGACCATCGCGGCTTTCATTTTGAAAGCTGGGACAGCCTCCCGGTATACAAGGGGGGGTTTAGGGGTGGCTTGCGAGGGTTAATTTACACTCCCCAGCGGCTGCCATTGTCTGCAGCCGCTGGAGGGGGGTTCCTGCCGCGCTGACCAATCAGCAGTGATCGGCAGCATGGCAATCAGTAGGGGAGAGTGCAGGAGCAGCAGCAGCGGAGGAGTTTCCCTTCCCTGACGCTGCTAACACTCTCTATCTGACTGGTCGCATCCTGTGCGACCAGGTCAGATAGAGCACTTGCAGGCATGGTCGCATCTGATGCAGCCATGCCAGCAAGTGATTAAACCATCTTCTACTTCATAGTCCCTTCGATGGCACCAAATCCCTCAGTTTTCTGCCACCCTATTTATTTCAGTGTCGTCTGCTGAGATGGCAATAGCCATAGGACCTTATTCAGTTTGGATTTCCGTGCACCAAAAATCACAATTGAGCTATTATCAGTACACTGCGCATGTGCATCCCTAAAAGATGCGATCACACTATGATTGAAGTGGCGGTCGTCAGGGGTGGGGCGGCGTTGTGGGGCAGAGGTCCAGCCACGCCTGTGTTGGCTGGACCGTTTTTGGGAAGGCTGCATGACATCACAAGCAGCCGCTCCGATGAAGTAAATGGCGGCAGACCGCCTGCATACACAGCCTAGCTGCATATGCTGTGGGGGGCATCATTAATTCTGGACACAGCGATGCGTTTGCAATTGTTTTTAACGCAGTGATCTCTGCTTTCTCTAACATCCTAGTGGATACTGGGATGACAGTACCATGAGGTATAGATCGGGTCCATTGAAGCCCGGCACTTTAAGAAATCATTAGTGTGTGCTGGCTACTCCCCTCTATGCCCCTCCACCAGACTCCGTTTAGAAAAATGTGCCCACGGAGCCGGGTGCATTCTGTGGAGCTCCATATAGTTTTCTTCAAAATTTTATTTGGTTTGTTTCAGGCAGCACTGGTTGGCAACCAGTCTGTCTGCATCGTGGGACTTAGAGGGGGACCGAACCAACTTATAGAGTTAATGGTTCATATCCCCGATGACAAGACACTAAGCTCCTAAGGTGATGTTTCACATACATGCCCGGCAGCATGCCGCCACCCCTAACAGATGCTGAAGTAAGAAGATGGGGTGCGGTGAGTGATTACACCGGGGTCCCGATTAGCGGGTCCCCGGTGACAAATGGTGGCAATAGGGTGCAGCGGTCACCGGGCTACGAGCTGCGGTGCCCGTTGCGGACCCCATACTGGCGCTAATACAAAGGGGTTATTAAGCTCCTTTTCTGCTGCGGGGTACACTGGGCTCCACAAGGATGGACAATGGGGTGTAGAGTAGGATCTTGATCCGAGGCACCAACAGGCTCAAAGCTTTGACTGTTCCCAGAATGCACAGCGCCACCTCCTCTATAACCCCGCCTCCCTGCACAGGAGCTCAGTTTTGTAGTTGGTGCTGCAGTAAGCAGGCACATAACAGAAGGGCTGCTCCAGGCAGCCCTAAGAAGAGCTTTTTTTGAAGAAAAAAGTGAAGACTTCAAGGGCAGCAGCGGTGGTAAATGTCAGAAGACATTCACTGCTGCAGCTCCAGCTCTCCCCAGCGGCGCAGTACACTCCCGAGCCCTGGTTGCCGGGTAACTACAGCAGGAGGCTCCGGTTTTCTTCACGTCAGGCACACACGACGGGGGCTCTCCGGGATCGCGTGGCTGTGCTTCGGGAGGTGGTGAGTGGGGCCCGCTTGCGGGACCCGGTCTTTATCGCGATCCGGCTCGGTCAGTGGGAGGCGGGCTGCGCGCGCTGGCGGTGGACACTGCGGCAGTACAGGCGATCCCACTAGATCACCAGTGCATGGGTGCAGGTCAGGTTTTCTCTCTAAACCATTTTTAGTAGCCCACAGTACCCGGTGGTTTTGCCAGCAGGGGGATAAGGCTTAGACCTGAAGCCCCTCCCCCAGCCCCAGTGCGCCATTTCCCGCAAAACTTCCCGCCCTGGAGCTGCATATCTGTTTCTCCCTCACTCCTTGTCAGTGTCTGGGCGCCATTATCCCTCAGCTTCAATGTTCATGGGACTGCTTGACACTTACATGACACTTAAGTATTCTGCCTACCTTTTTAGACAGTGCTAGTTAAGAAAGAGTGCATTTAGCATACCTCCCAACTGTCCCGATTTTCGCGGGACAGTCCCGTTTTTTGGGGTCTGTCCCGCTGTCCCACCCGCGGGCCGTAGTGTCCCGCGGTGGGGGGGAGCAGTTGGGAGGCTCAGTCTCTCGCTGCCCTGCTTAGCAGAGCAGCGGTGAATAGACGCTGTGCGCATGCGCACAGCGTCTATTCATTGTAGACAGAGGGAGAGGGGGCATGCCAGCGGCTCACGGAGCGCTGGGCATGCCCCCTCAGTGACGAAATTGGGGGCGTGGCTCGCGATCGCGGGTCTTCCCGCGAAACCACGCCCCCTTTTCATAGACCACGCCCCTTTTCCGGGAGCGCGCGGCTTCGCCGCGCGTGTGTCCCTCTTTCAAGGCGGCCAAAGTTGGGAGGTATGCATTTAGTCAGGGTTTTCTAGTACAGTTACCCTGTGATATACATCCAGTTCTTACTGTGCAGTGTTATATCTATTGACTATATAGCTATATATATAAGCTAGTCCAGTGCAGTATTATTGTTTGTAATAGGCTCTGCATTGTACAAACAGTGACTATCTGTGTGTGCATTAGATAGCTGAGTGGTGTCCATTTTGTGTCTTTCACTCAACTTGCTATCCCTATATTCTATAACCTGAGGGGGCTTGGTGCGTCGGGTTTTATATTGATATAGGATTTTTCACAAAGATATACTTTAATACGTATTTTTCTCTGTGATTTAGTCACCATATCTCTCCTTTATCTCTGCTAGTGCTGACTACACTGCGCAGAAGTTTGGGTAAGAGGTAGTGTGCTGCTGCCAATTGTACTCTGTTACCTGATACTGCAAGTTATATCATGTCTGCTTCTGAGGGTAACGGTTCTGGGGCTGAACACACTGCCGGTGTTGCTGAAGCCACAGATCACTATGGGGAGAATATAGCAGCTGTGGGCTCTGGTTCTGGGGGCTCCTTGCCCCCCAGTGGGACTGTGGCAATGGAAGTACCTAATGACCCGCCATGGGCCGCTTTTTCCACGCTTCTACATACGCTAGTTAATAAACTAACACCTGCTATGGGACCCCCAATGCCGGTACAACCGTATGTGGTCCCTGCAGCTAACCCGCCATGGGCGGACGATTTATCTGCTCAATTGAAGAAGTTGAACCAGTCCCTGACTACTAAAAAGTCTGACCATCGCTCGCCTAAGTCCAAGGGGTCCTCTAAGCGAGCGCTTGTCTCCTCACAATCCACTGCTGTCACTGACACCTCGTCTGATGAAGACGGCACTTACACTGACCCCACAGGTTCTGACTCAGATACTGCTGATGGGGAGGGTAGTTCACATGTGGATGTTCCTGATCTTTTGGAGGCTATTAAGTTAATTCTACAGATTACGGATGATCCCGAGCCATCCGTCCCTCCCAAGAAACCAGATAGGTTCAAGCGTCAGAAGGTGGTTAAACAAGTTTTACCTCACTCTGATCACCTAGTGGATATACGTCAGGAACCCTGGGAAAACCCGGGTATGAAGTTTGTGCCTCAAAAGAAGATGCTGGCTCGCTATCCCCTCGCACCAGAGCTGTCTAATTGGGAAACGCCTCCTCCAGTAGACTCACATGTGGCTAGGATGGTGGTTTCCTCAGCTCTACCTCTCACTACCGTCACGTCTCTAAAAGAGCCTTCGGATAAACGTGTGGAGGGTTGTCTTAAAGCGATTTTACACCCTCACGGGTGCTGCACAAAGGCCCACTATTGCAGCAACATGGGCTGCAGAGGCTATTGAAGCATGGGCCTTGGAGTTAGAAGCTGAAATCTCTTCTGACCATGCTAGACAATGCTTGTCATATATTGTCACAGCTTCTCACTATATTAAAGAGGCGGCTTCTGATGCCGGTATTCTAGCAGCCAAGGCCTCTACTACGTCAGTCCTGGCTCGCCGGATATTGTGGCTGAGATCCTGGTCTGTGGATCTGGACTCTAGAAAAACCCTGGAGGTACTCCCTTTCAAGGGAGATATTCTATTTGGGGAGGACTTAAATAAGATAGTGGCTGACTTGGCTACTGCCAAAACTGCCTGTCTGCCAAGTACCGCTCCTTCTGTGTCGAAGGCTAAAGGTACTTCCTTTCTCCCCTTTCGTCCTTCAGGTAAAGCAAAAGGTAAGGCGTACAACAAGCAGGTCCGCACTTCCAAACCTGGTAAGCCAAAGCCAAAAAGAGCCTGGGCAGCCCGTCAGCCAGCTTCCAAGACCGATAAGCCTGCCGAATGACGGGGCGGGCCTTCCCCTGGGGGATCCCAGGGTGGGGGGGGCGGCTTCTAGGGTATACCCAGGAATGGTTGAAGACCACTTCAGATGCCTGGGTACGGGAAGTCGTCACTCGGGGTTACGCTATAGCCTTCAAAAACCGACCCCCTCATCGATTTTGCCTGACAGACGTCCCGTTGGACCAGACAAAGGCAAACACTCTGCATTTGGTGGTACAGACCCTCCTGGATACAGAAGTTGTAGTACAGGTGCCTCTTGCGCAGAGGGGCCGGGGGTACTATTCTCCGCTGTTTCTAGTCCCGAAACCGAATAGGTCCTCCCGGCCCATTCTCAACCTCAAGGCATTGAACAGGTTTGTGAAGGTTTCCAAGTTCCGTATGGAAACTCTTCGCTCTATAGTTCTGGCCTTGAACCTGGGGACTACATGGTCTGCCTGGATATACAGGATGCTTACCTGCATATTCCTATAGCAGCGTCACATCAGCAATTCGCAAGTTCGCTATTGGCAACCTCCATTACCAGTTTCGGGCGTTTCCTTTTAGTTTAACAATGGCTCCGCGATTCTTCACCAAAGTAATGGCAGTGATGACGGTGGTACTCCGCCGTCAAGGGGTCAGGATACTGCCATATCTGGACGACTTGTTAATCCTGGCAAATTCCCCAGAACTTCTCCTACGTCATCTAGATATGACGGCCCGGTTTCTACAAGCCCACGGGTGTCTCGTCAACTGGAAGAAATCCTCCCTGATCCCTGCTCAGAGCATGGTGCATCTGGGAGCGCTATTGGACACTCACAACCAGAGGTTGTTCTTGTGTCAGGAGAAAGTCCTGAAGCTTCAGGACAGGATGCAGGTGCTGGGCCTCATGGTATCCACATTCGACATGGTGGAGTATGCTCAATTCCATTCTCGCCCCCTCCAGAGGCTGATACTAGCCAAGTGGGACGGCCTGCCTCACCGGATCAGGTCTCAAATGATCACATTGACTCCGGAGGTCTGTCTGTCGCTGTTCTGGTGGCTCCAAGACCAACAGTTGTGCAGGGGCCGTCCCATCTGGATATCCAACTGGGTCCTGTTGACGACAGATGCCAGTCTAAGAGGTTGGGGCGCGGTGCTGAAGCAACACTCCCTTCAGGGTCGGTGGTCCAACATTCTGGAATTGCGGGCGGTCTTCAATGCATTGAACCTAGCCCAGCATTTAATTCACAACCGTCCTGTTCAAGTGCAGTCGGACAACGCCACCACAGTGACTTACATAAATCATCAAGGCGGCACTTGAATCTGTCTGGCAATGAAGGAAGTCTCACGGATTCTACATTGGGCGTAACGCCATCTACCGGCCATATCGGCAATCTTAATTCCGGGAGTCCTGAATTGGGAAGCGGACTTTCTCAGTCATCAGGACGTGCATGCCGGCGAGTGGGGCCTCCATCCAGAAGTGTTTCAACTCCTAGTGGAAAAGTGGGGTCTTCCAGACGTAGATCTGATGGCGTCTCGACACAATCACAAGGTTTCGTTCTTCGGAGCAAGGACAAGGGATCCTCAAGCAGCATTCGTGGATGTGCTGGCGGTGCCGTGGAGGTTTCGGCTGCCGTACGTGTTCCCTCCGGTGTTACTCCTGCCCAGGGTAATTCGGAAGTTCAAGCAAGAAAAAGGAATTCTGCTTCTCATAGCTCCAGCGTGGCCCAGACGGCACTGGTTCTCAGACCTGCAGGGCCTATCGTCAGAGCGCCCAGTTCTACTTCCACAACACCCAGACCTCCTTGTTCAGGGCCACTGTGTCTGCCAGGACCTAGCCCGGCTGTCGTTGACGGCGTGGCTCTTGAAGCTTCCGTCTTGAGGGCTAAGGGTTTTTCTGAGGAGGTCATTAAAACTATGTTGCAGGCCCGGAAACCGGCTTCTGCCCGGATTTACCATAGGGTCTGGCATTCCTACTTTGTTTGGTGCGCATCTAACAATTATGACGCTTCCAAGTTTAGTACAGCCAAACTTTTGGCTTTTCTGCAGCAGGGCCTGGATTTGGGCCTGTGTCTGGCCTCAAGGTTCATATTTCTGCCTTGTCGGTGTGGTTTCAGAGAAAGATTGCGACTTTACCTGATGTTCATACTTTCACTCAGGGTGTGTTGCGTATCCAACCTCCCTATGTCCCGACTGTGGCTCCTTGGGACTTGTCGGTGGTTTTGGAGGCGTTGCAGGAGACTCCGTTTGAACCCCTTGGTTCGGCTGTTCTTAAGTGGCTTTCCCTTAAGGTGGTGTTCTTGCTAGCTGTTGCCTCTGATAGAAGAGTGTCGGATTTGGGTGCCCTTTCCTGTAGTTCCCCATATCTGATTTTTCACCGTGACCGGGCGGTACTTCGGACTCGTCCCGGTTATTTACCAAAGGTGGTTTCCTCGTTCCACCTTAATCAGGAGATTGTGGTCCGGCCTTTGTCTCTCCTGAATTGTCTTCCAAAGAGCGGTCTTTGGATGTGGTACGGGCTCTCCGTATTTATGTGAAGAGAACTGCTTCTATTCGAAAATCTGATTCTCTCTTTGTTTTGTTTGGATTTCACAAACGTGGCTGGCCTGCTCACAAGCAGACTCTGGCCAGTTGGATTAGAATGGTGATTGCACATGCTTATGTGAAGGCTGGTCTGTCAGCTCCTGCTCACATTACGGCCCATTCTACTCGGTCTGTTGGACCTTCTTGGGCGGCCCAACGTGGTGCGACCCTTGACCAATTGTGTAAGGCGGCTTCGTGGTCCTCCTTGAACACGTTCATAAGGTTTTATGCCTTCGATACTGCCGCTTACCAGGATGCTTCCTTTGGACGCCGGGTTCTTGTGCCCGCTACAGTGCGTCCCCTCCCATAAAGAACTGCTTTAGGACATCCCCATTGTCCATCCTTGTGGAGCCCAGTGTACCCCGCAGCAAAAAACGAGTTTTATGGTAAGAACTTACCATTGTTAAAACTCTGCGAGGTACGCTGGGCTCCACAAGGCGCCCACCCTGACGCACTTAGCTTCTTTGGGATGGTATGCCATTAGCCGCTGACACTTCTCTTGTCGTGAGAGTGTGGTGTATGTGGCTACTAACCGTTGTCGTCTCTTTTCCTGCTACTGCATTGGGCTGGTTAACAAAACTGAGCTCCTGTGCAGGGAGGCGGGGTTATAGAGGAGGCGGTGCTGTGCATTCTGGGAACAGTCAAAGCTTTGAGCCTGTTGGTGCCTCGGATCAAGATCCTACTCTACACCCCATTGTCCATCCTTGTGGAGCCCAGTGTACCTCGCAGAAAGAGTTTTAACAACGGTAAGTTCTTACCATAAATCTCGTATTTTTTCACAGATTCTGTATTTTACAGCCAGTATGTACTGCGTGCCATTGAGGGGGCGGGGCTTCCTTTAGAGCGGGACCAGTATACCCAGCGGAGCACTGTTCTAACTGAAGTATTGTGTGCTGGTCCCAATCTTTCTCTGTGTTACTCCATTCGGACTGTCTGGAGTTGTTGTGCTGTTTCACTATCTGTGTTGTCACTGCACTGTTTGTATTCACCTAACTCTGTGTTTTCTGCAATAAGAATGTCTGTGAAAAAGACTGGGGGTAATTCAGAGTTGATCGCAGCAGCAAATTTGTTAGCAGTTGGGCAAAACCATGGTGGTCATTCCGAGTTGTTCGCTCGGTAATTTTCTTCGCATCGCAGCGATTTTCCGCTAATTGCGCATGCGCAATGTTCGCACTGCGACTGCACCAAGTAAATTTGCTATGCAGTTAGGTATTTTACTCACAGCATTACAAGGTTTTTTCTTAGTTCTGGTGATCGTAATGTGATTGACAGGAAGTGGGTGTTTCTCGGCGGAAATGGGTGTGTGTGAAAAAACTCTACCGTTTCTGGGAAAAACGCGGGAGTGGCTGGAGAAACGGAGGAGTGTCTGGGCAAACGCTGGGTGTGTTTGTGATGTCAAACCAGGAACGAAACTGACTGAACTGATCGCAGTTGCCGAGTAAGTCTGGAGCTACTCAGAAACTGCTAAGAAGTGTCTATTCGCAATTGTGCTAATCTTTCGTTCGCAATTTTGCTAAGCTAAGATACACTCCCAGTAGGCGGCGGCTTAGCGTGTGCAATGCTGCTAAAAGCAGCTTGCGAGCGAACAACTCGGAATGAGGGCCCATGTGCACTGCAGGTGTGGCAGATATAACATTTGCAGAGAGAGTTAGATTTGGGTGGGTTATTTTGTTTCTGTGCAGGGTAAATACTGTCTGCTTTATTTTTACAGTGCAATTTAGATTTCAGTTTGAACACACCCCACCCAAATCTAGCTCTCTCTGCACGTTATATCTGCCACCCTTCAGTGCACATGGGTGGTCATTACGAGTTGTTAGCTCGCTAGCAGTTTTTAGCAGCCGTGCAAACGATATGCCGCCTCCCACTGGGAGTGTATTTTAGCTTAGCAGAAGTGCGAACGAAAGGATCGCAGAGCGGCGACAAAGTTTTTTTGTGCAGTTTTAGAGTAGCTCAAAACCTACTCAGCGCTTGCGATCACTTCAGACTGTTCAGTTCCTGTTTTGACGTCACAAACAAGCCCTGCATTTGCCCAGCCACACCTGCGTTTTTCCTGGCACGCCTGCGTTTTTTCGAACACTCCCTGAAAACGGTCAGTTGACACTCAGAAATGCCCTCTTGCTGACAGTCACTCTGCAGGCAGCAGTGCGACTGAAAAGCTTTGCTAGAACCTGTGTGAAACTACATCGTTCATTGTAATAGTACGTTGCGCGTGCGCATTGCGCCGCATGCGCAGAAGTGCCTTTTTTCTTTTTCATCCACTAGGGGTCACTGGAGTACTCTAGGGATATGGACGGTTCCACAGGAACTAGGCACTGAATAGTTAAACTTTGACTATACCTCCCCTCCATATTCCAGAGTACCTCAGTGTTTTTTCGGTGCTTACTGAGACTAGGCTTGTGGAAGTTGATCCACAATGACTGAATTTTTTGAGAGAAGCCGCGTCATTGCCCTCACCACAGGGTCCAGGTATGTTGAACGGGGCGGTCAGCTCACGCTGCCGCCCTGCTGTGTGGGATACTGTGTGTGTGTGTGGCCGCCGGCCGCCGCTTCCAGCGCCGCTGTTTATGCTGTGTCCCCCGCCGCTCTGAGCCGCACCTGCCACGTTGATTTATGCATAGGCAGCTCCACTGCTCTATGCAGCGCGCTCCCCGGCCCTCGATGCCACTTCCAGCTCCCTCTCCACCATAGCCCGGCTCCGTGTATAGAGAACGATACACGGAGCACGGGGGGGGGGGGGGGGGGCACACAAATGTTTACTAGAATACAGCAGCGCTGCATATGTATTACAATAGGCTATTAAGTCTTTGTTAAACAGGATACATGTTGCTCATATATGTGCAGGTTTGAATGCAACATAGTATGTTTATTAAATCTGCTTACATAATTATAAGTCTGCATATTTAACCATTTTTCCTGTTGTTTTTCCAGAATTTCCTGTATTACATCTCTCCTCCATTGAAGGTGCAGGGGTGTTAAGGGGAATTTGGAACCAGGCATATTGCTGACGTGTACTGCACTTGGCCAGATATATATTTGTAAAGACACCTTAGTGCTATTTACTGAGTCGCGCAAGTTGTATTTTGTATTGTCTGTCGGTATAATGAGTAAGACACCAGCAAAGACTATTATTCTTATCATAACTGTTTATAATGATATTATCCCAAAGACTGCAAATCAGAATCATGGCTGTGGTCAGCCAAATACTGGCTTTGTTCACTGTTGTAAAGTAAGATGTGTTATACAATTGGTCAGCACATGGTTTATAAAACAGTATCTGTGGAGCACTGCAAGCATTGTGAGTTCAGGCTCACCTGCAGCAGCTTTGCTTAATTCACTTAGCCACACCACAATTGGATACGCCCGATCTCATCTGATCTTGGAAGCTGAGCAGTGTTGGTCCAGGTTAGCCACCTGGGAATACAAGGTGCTGTAGGTATTTTTAAATCTACAGCCACACCACACTGGATTCGGGACCCATTAACTAAGCTGCGGTTAAGCAGCAGACTTATCAGGTTTTTAAGCCTGTGAGTGGTCACATTTAGTTTCAGACTTCTAAGAATTATTATTCTTCTGAATCAGGATATATCTGGATATATGTATATGGGTATATAATATATATGTGTGTATATATGCATATATGAAATATATATATATTTATAAGGTCTGAGTATGTGTGAATATACATGGTTGTATATGTGTATATATGTGTGTATATATATATATATAATATGCTGACATTAAAAATCTATTTTGGCAAGACTACAGTGGCGCAATTGGTCAGCACACAGTGCTTATTAAACAGTATCTGTTGAGCACTGCAAACATTGTGAGTTCAGGCCTCACCTCCCCAGATCCCCAGTGGCCTAATGGATAGGACACTGCCCTCCTAAACCAGGGATTGTGGGTTCAGGTACCATCTGGATTGCAAGTCACTACAGCAACCATTTCATCACCAGAGTTGATGTTTAAACAGCAGCTTTTGCTTATTATTTTTACAGGTGGCTCTGTAGTCAAGTGGTTAGGCTTCCCGCCCACAGTGAACATTGTGATTGCATGGACACTGGTTCAGATCCTTGTTTAACAGGTGTAATATATATATATAATAATAATAAAAAAAAAAAAAACATGGTAGGACACCATTTTTTACGTTACTTCCTGGGTCTTTGCTGGAGGTTGCTGCCCTACAACACTCAGCCTCTGGGGGAGCGGGGGGTTGTTAGGGATTTAATTTATTAATTGTTTTTGACAGCATGTCTCTACAGGAAGATTCACTATTGCTGGAAACCACATGCACGGTAATGCAGGTTTATACACAGATTACTTCCGTGGTGTACTTACTGGTCGGGGTACATGATCACTAAGTCTAATGCATAATCAAACAAGGACCTTCGCTGCAGAGTCGGTCACACAGTGTGTCGGACAAATTCGACTGTGCAGACAGACCCTTACCGGTCCTCTTTGGGGGGTATGCGGGCGCATGTACTGCCCGAGAGGGAAAAATTTACTGTTTCAGCTAGATTGTTGCGGTCGATTCGCCGCCAGCCCTCATAGCACCAGGCCAGTACGTCAGGTTCTCAGCGAAGGCTGAACAATTTCCAATGAGAGACAATTGCAATTATTGGGCGTTTAACTACCTATCGGAGTGTACCCTACACAGCAGTAGGGCTGTTGCTTCGCCCTGCTTTGGTAAGGGTTTGAGGTAACAAGGCTGTAGTGGCAGGGTGCTCCAGTTCAGGTTTGCCCTAAATAAAGACCACCTTACACTTCTTGCTGCCTACAGCTTCTGTGAAGTTGGCAGTTGGTTCTTGCGTCTCAGCTTCGCTAGTGGCGCACAACGTCCACTTTGGCTACGTTCCAAACAAGAATAGATCGCAGACCGAGTGGGGGGGGAAATCTGATTTCCTACCATTGTCTACGCGAATTCCTGAATGATTCCGTCTCAACGATTTCAATTCCTAGGTATGATTCTCGATACGGTAAATCAAAGAATTTACCTACCCGAACAGAAGTACAGGTCATTCGTCATCTGGTACAATTAGTGCTCAAGCCTTGCACAGTCTCGGTTCATTTGTACATTCGCCTATTAGACACAATGGTGGCGGCTTTTGAAGCACTTCAGTTCGGAAGACTTCACTTCCGTCCTTTTTAACTGGATGTGCTCGCAATGGTTGGCTGTGGCCTAACGAGTACAGTGTTTGCCTGCAATGCATGCCAAAAACAATGGTCGGGCTCGCTTCTGCAGATTCACCGCAGGGTGAGGTGGTCTCCAAGGGCCAGGGTGTCTCTACTCTGGTGCTCAAAGTACAGAATCTAACCGCAGGGAAACGGTTCGGCACCTGGAATTGGATAATTCTCACTGCGGACGCGAGTCTCAGAGGTTGGGGAGCTGTAGTTCAAAATTTTCAGCTCCAGGGTCTCTGGGCGGATCACGAAAGATTGCTGTCTATAAATGTCCTGGAACTCTGGGCAATTTACAATGCGCTACGACGAGCAGTGCACATGCTGCAGGCTCAGGCTGTTCAGGTGCAGTCAGACAATGCGACGGTGGTCGCATACATCAACAAACAAGGAGGAACGAAAAGCCACATGGCAATGCGGGAAGTAGCTCGAGTCCTCAATTGGGCCGAGGTGATTTTGTCGGCAGTATTCATTCCGGGAGTGGACAACTGGGAGGCGGATTATCTCAGTTGCCAGGATTTTTATCCAGGATGTGCATTAAATCCAGAAGTGTTTCACATGCTGGTCCAGAAGTAGGGTTACCCGCAAGTGGACCTGATGGCATCTCGCCACAATTATCAAACGCCCCAGTACGTGTCCAGAACGAGAGATCCAAAGGCAGTGGCGGTGGATGCTCTCACAATCAAGTGGCCATACAGTCTCGTGTATCTGTTTCCACCGTTTTCCGCTGCTCCCTCTGTTGCTAAAACGGATCAAAAGAGAGTCCGTCACAGTCATACTAGTGGCGCCTCATTGGCCTCGGAGAGCTTGGTTTTCGGATCTCCGCGGTCTACTCGCGGACGTTCCTTGGCCGCTCCCACTGCGTCCGGACTTGTTACAACAGGGTCCGTTCTTTTTCTCCGATTTAGCGCGGCTGCGTTTGACGGAGTGGCTGTTGAGACAGCCCTCTTAAAAAGAGAGGGCATTCCAGAATAGGTTATACCAACCATGTTACGAGCTAGGAAGACGGTTACGGCAGCTCATTATTACAGAATTTGGCATGCCTATATAGGTTGGTGTGAAGTTCGGAAGTTTCTGACATCATCTTTCAAGTTATCCCGTCTTTTGTTATGTATACAGATGGGGTTAGATGGAGGTTGGCGTTTATCCACACTAAAGGTGCAGATATCTGCGTCGTCAATTTATTTTCAAAGAAGATTGGCTCTATTGCCGTCGGTACACACCTTTATGCAGGGTGTCCTCAAAGTACAGCCTCCATTTCACTTCACTTACTGCGCCATGGGACTTGAATCTGGGTTTAGATTTCTTATAGTCTTTTTGTTTCGAACCCTTACTACAAGTGGATATTAAGTTTCTCACTTGGGAAACAATTTCTCTCCTAGCCTTAGCTTCGGCAGGGCGGGTTTCAGTTTTGGGTGCCTTGTCATGCAAGCCACCGTATTTAGTGTTTCATAATGACAGAATGGAATTTTAGACGAATCCCGTTTTCCTGCCAAAAGTAGGGTCCTCTTTTCACATCAATCATCCAATAGTAGTTCCTGTGTTAACAGGAGATTCTGGAATTTTGGTTGTGGTACGCACATTACGAGTTTATGTATTCCGAACGTCTACAGTTCCTAAGACGGATACGTTGTTATTCTCTATGATGCGGCCAAGATGGGTTGGCCACCTTCTAAGCAGACCTTATCCAGATGGATAAAACTGACCATACGTCAGGCTTACCTTCATGTTAGGTTACAGCCGCCTACATCAGTAACAGCTCATTCCACACGTTCTCCGGGAATGTCATGGGCAGCTGGTCGTGGAGTTCTATGACACAGCTTTGCAGTGCGGCTACATGGTCTTCAGTGCACATGTTTGTGCGCTTTTACAGGTTTGATACTTTTGCGGCATCAGCATCTAGCTTTGGCCGTCTAGTGTTACAGGTGCCAAACAGCTCTCCCGCCCAGGGGGGAAACTTTGGTACGTCCCTAGAGTACTCCAGTGACCCCTAGTGGATGAAAAAGAAAATAGGATTTTGGTACTTACCAGGTAAATCCTTTTCTTTGAATCCATAGGGGGCACTGGACGCCCACCCAGAGCAGTTGTTTACCTGGTTGTGGTAAGTGCAGGGAATTTTATGGTAACACACTCTTACCGACTGTTTCAAATTAGAAATTCTATCGGGTTGGTGTCAACTGTTAGTTGTCAGTTTCGTTTGTGTCAACTTTATTGTTGTCCGTTTTTGGTTATATGTATTTCTCCATTGTCAACCTCTATAGCTCCAGTTCGGCTCAGTAAAAAAACACTGAGGTGCTCTGGAATATGGAGGGGAGGTATAGTCAAAGTTTAACTATTCAGTGCCTAGTTCCTGTGGAACCGTCCATATCCCTAGAGTACTCCAGTGCCCCCTATGGATTCAAAGAAAAAGATTTACCTGGTAAGTACCAAATCCTATTTTTTAACCTCGTCGAACGAATGCAGCTAGCGAACAACTTGGAATGACCACCATGGTTGTGCCCATTTGCTAACAAATTTGCTGCTGCGATCAACTCTGACTTAGGCCCTGTGTGTCCCTCATGTAACACTAAGTTTACACCTTCCACAGGAGGTTCTCTCCTGTGTACCCAGTGTTCTCTCCCTTCACAGGGTAGTAGTATGCAGGAACCTGAGTGGTTAGATTCATTTAAAACCATGATTACTAACATTAATACAGAGTTGGCTAACGCCAGACAGGAAAGGCAGACCCTTAAACAATAACGTAAAATTGTACTGCCTGTACCTGGGGCTATCTCTCTCAAGGACCCAGCTGACCACAAAATTGAGACTACTCTCAAATCTATTTATACTGCGGAGGGAATAGCTCAAAGGCCCACTATAGCTTGTGGCTGGATTTCCAGGGCCATGGTAAAATTATCTGATAATATAATAAGGGGGTTTGACTCAGGAAGAGATCTTTACACTACTGCATCTTATCCAGGATGCTGCAAATTTTATGAGTGAGGATATTAAAGAATTATATCTCATAAATGGGCGTACTAGAGCTGTGGTGGTCTTGGCTCGCAGGGCTCTGTGGCTGCAAAACTGGTCAGCGGATGCTGATTCTAAGAAAGGTGCGGAGAATCTTCCTTTTACAGGTGATGCCTTATCTGGGGTAGAATTAAACAAGTGGATCTCTCAGGCGACGGCGAGTAAGTCTACCTATCTGCCATCAGCTGCACCTCCTGCTAGACGTCCCTACCCTGGGCACTCTCTGCAGTCCTTTCGTGTGGCCAGATTCAGAGCCAGAGGTGCCTCAAATGCTGCTAAAGGAACTCGTGGTAAGTCCCGTAAACCAGCAGCTGCTAGTTCTCTGGACCAGGACTCCGGATCCTCATCCACTAAGCCCTCCGCGTGATGGTTGGCCCCAGCAGCACGGCGAATTTCAAGAAGGTGCTCGCCTTCAACACTTCGCCCATGTTTGGGCACAGTCCTGCCGGGATCCTTGGGTGAGTGATCTCATATCCCAGGGGTACCGGTTGAAATTTCAAGCTCTGCCTCCTCCCAGATTCTTCAAGTCAGGCTTACCAGCCTCACCCGTAGCAAAGGTTACCTTACAAGACGCCATTCAAAAGCTACTACAAATGGGGATGTTGTCCCAGTTCCTCCTCCGTTGCAGAACAGGGGTTTTTCTCTTACATCCTAGAGGATGCTGGGGTCCATATTAGTACCATGGGGTATAGATTGGTCCACTAAGATTCATTGGCACTTTAAGAGTTTAAGAGTGTGGGCTGGCTCCTCCCTCTATGCCCCTCCTACCAGACTCAGTTTAGAAAATGTGCCCAGAGGAGCCGGACACAGCTAGGGGAGCTCTACAGAGCTTCTTTAGTAAAAGTTTCGTTTTAGAGTTTATTATTTTATGGGGAGGCTGCTGGCAATAGCCTCCCTGCTTCGTGGGACTAAGGGATGGAGTAGTGTCTGCCCTGCGGGGTCTGAGCCACTATGTCCGCTGACAGGACACTGAGCTCCTGAGGGGATCGAACGTTCCCCGCCAAAGGGGATCGCTCACCCCGGCAGCATGCCGCCACCCCCTTACAGAGCCAGAAGATCAGTGGCGAGTCAGTCACCGCCCCCCCCTAGCAAGCGGGGAGCCAGTGTGAAGATGGCAACAGGGTATGGAGTGCAGTACTAACTGCGCTCTGGGGCTCAGCGGTACATAGTGCGGTTCTGTGAGGGGCGCCCTGAGCCAGCGCCTACACCCTACATTGACCTCTAAAGCCTGTCAGGGTCCCAGGATCGCTGCCAGCATGAATCCTCAGGCCAGTATAATCTCATGAAGAATGGGAAGAAAGTGCCATTAAGGGGGTGGAGCTTCTCCTCAGAGTGGACCCAGCAGCGTTCAGCACCATTTTCCTGCCTGCAGAAATGCTGTCAGTGAAGAGCAGTCCCTCCAGAGCAACTCCAGCTATCTCTTACGGTACCAGGGGGTTGTAGAAGGGGGGGGGGGAGGCTGTGTAAGGACTTTGTAACCTATTAAGGTACACAGTCAGCGCTGGTTGGGGTCTCCCTATACCTTGAAAGCGCTGTGTGTGGGTTAGCTCCAATCTCTGTGTCTCTCTCGCCATTTTTGGGGGTGAAACTCTGTCTAGCCTCCCCTGTGTGGGTGTGGAGTGTTTGGGGTCTCCATTTAGCTATGTCCAGGGACTCTGTGTCATATGCTGCAGAGGATATGTCCTCTCAAGATGATCTCATTCCATGTAATCAGGATTGCACTGTTTTAGCGCAGATACCAGCAAGGGAGCCTGAATGGTTATCCTCTATCAAACTCTATGATTTCTCAGATTTCTACTAGGGTTGCATAGAATGAATCTGCAACTCAGGTTTTACAGAACTCTATGGCAGTTTGGTCCGGTTCTGTTACCTCAGGGCCCCCCTCTGTAGGTTCCCACAAACGTGCTCTTGCCCAGATTATGCAAGATGATACAGATACCGATTCGGACACTGCAGACGGTGATGGGGATGTGCTCAGGGGGGGCTGCATCTCTTGCTAAAGGGGTGCAGTTGATGATAGAGGCTATCAGGGATGTATTGAATATTGCTGATTCAACACCTGATCAGGTTGCGGAGGCTTACTTCACTGACAACAAGAAAGCCTAGCTAACCTTCCCTGCATCCAAAGAATTAAATGCTATTTTTGAAAAAGCATGGGAAAACACGGAGAAAAAATTCCAGATTCCTAGAAGGGTTCTGGTTGCTTTCCCCTTCCCTGAGGAGGTTAGGAAAAAATGGGAAAACCCACCCATAGTAGACGCGTCTGTATACAGACTCTCGAAAAAGGTGGTTTTACCTATTCCAGGATCTACCAGCTTAAAGGATCCTGCTGACTGCAAGATTGATACTACGCTCAAATCCATATAAAAGGCGTCAGGGGAGGTTCTACGTCCCACTATTGCCTGTGCATGGATTTCCAAAGCTATAGTAAAGTGGTCAGGCACATTACTTGAGGATTTGGATACAATGGATAAATGTGATGTTGAAATGTTTTTACGCAACATTCAGGATTTGGCAGGATTTATGGTGGAATCCATGAAAGACCTGGGTTCCATGGCTGCAGGGATATCTTCCATGTTTGTCTCGGCTCGTAGGGGACTGCGCCAGTGGTCTGCCGACGCGGAATCCAGGAGAGGTGTGGAGACCCTACCCTACACAGGTCAAGCTGTCTTTGGGGAAGCGTTAGATGCGTGGATCTCCACGGCTACAGCGGGTAGGTCACTTTTTCTCCCCTCAGCTGCACCTGCTACGAAGAAAACTTTTTCTTCAGCTGCATCACAGTCCTTTCAGGTTGCTAAACCAAGAAAGGCCAAACCGTCCAACACCTTCTTTAGAGGAGGTCGACCAAAATCCAAGAAACCTGCTGCTGCGGTTTCCCATGAACAGAAGCCTGCTTCAGCTACGCCAAAGTCCTTAGAATGATGGTGGACCGCGCGGCCAGGAGGTAGGGCCGGTGGGGGCGAGACTCAGACATTTCAGTCAAGTCTGGGTGTCGTCCGGTCTGGATCCCTGGGTACAAGATATTGTGTCCCAGAGGTACCGTTTGGAATTTCAAGATCTCCCTCCTCATTGGTTTTTCAAATCAGGCTTGCCAGCTTTGCCAGCAGACAGGCTATCCTACAGGGAGCCATCCAGAAGTTGGTAGAGGCACAGGTTATTGTACCAGTTCCTCCCCGGATGCAAAACAAAGGTTACTATTCAATCTTTTTGGTGGTACCGAAACCGGATGGTTCGGTCAGGCCCATCTGAATTTAAAATCACTAAGGGGGTAATTCCAAGTTGATCGCAGCAGGATTTTTGATAGCAACTGGGCAAAACCATGTGCATTGCAGGGGAGGCAGCTATAACATGTGCAGAGAGAGTTAGATTTGGGTGTGGTGTGTTCAATCTGCAATCTAATTTGCAGTGTAAAAATAAAGCAGCCAGTATTTTACCCTGCACAGAAATAAAATAACCCACCCAAATCTAACTCTTTCTGCACATGTTATATCTTCCTCCCCTGCAGTGCACATGGTTTTGCCCAGTTGCTATCAAAAATCCTGCTGTGATCAACTTGGAATTACCCCCTAAACCCCTTTCTGAGGGAGTTCAAGTTCAAGATGGGGTCTCTAAGGGCGGTGATATCAGGTCTGGAGGAGGGGGAATTCCTGGTATCCCTGGATATCAAGGATGCGTACCTCCACATTCAGATTTGGCTGCTGCATCAAGCTTATCTTAGATTCACACTGTTGGACTGTCATTTTCAGTTCCAGGCCCTACCATTTGGCCTCTCCACAGGACCGAGGGTATTCACCAAGGTGATGGCGGAAATGATGATTCTCCTCCGTAGAGAGGGGATGAACATAATTCCATATCTGGACGATCTGTTGATAAAGGCATCGTCCAAGGAGAAGCTGTTACGGTCCATAGCTCTCACGACCCCGCTTCTCAGGGAACATGGTTGGTTCCTGAATCTTCCAAAATCTCATTTGGAACCAACCAGGAGGTTCTCCTTTCTGGGAATGATCCCCGTTATGGAAGTGCAGAGGGTGTTTCTTCCAGAGGAAAAAGCGTTGATGATACAAACTGTGGTCCGGGGTGTCCTGAAGCCAACCCGGGTGTCGGTTCATCAGTGCATTCGCCTTCTGGGGAAGATGGTGTCCTCTTACAAGGCTCTGCAGTACGGGAGGTTTCACGCTCGGTCCTTCCAACTGGCTCTCCTGGACAAGTGGTCGGGATTCCATCTACACATGCACCAGAGAATACGTCTGTCGCCAAAGGCCAGGATTTCACTCCTCTGGTTGCTGCAATTACCTCACCTTCTGGAGGGCCGCAGGTTCGGGATTCAGGACTGGATCCTTCTAACCACGGATGCAAGTCTCCGGGGCTGGGGCACAGTCACACAAGGGGAAACCTTACAAAGAAGGTGGTCAAGTCTGGAAGCCAGCCTGCCGATAAACATTCTGGAACTAAGAGCCGTCTACAACGGTCTACTCCAAGTGGCCCATCTTCTGAGAAATCGGGGCGTTCAAATGCAGTCGGACAATGTGACAACAGTGGCTTACATAAACCGACAGGGGGGGATCGAACAAGAATCATCCTCTGGGCAGAAAAACATGCGTTGGTACTGTCAGCAGTCTTCATTCTGGGTGTAGACAACTGGGAAGCGGACTTCCTCAGCAGACACGATCTCCATCCAGGGGAGTGGGGTCTCCATCCGGAGGTGTTCAAGGAGGTAACAGATCTTTGTGGCATACCCCAGATCGATATGATGGCCTCTCGTCTCAACAAGAAGCTTCGGCGATATTGTTCCAGGTCGAGGGACCCGCAAGCAGTAGCGGTGGATGCCCTAGTGACTCCGTGGGTGTTCCAGTCGGTGTACGTGTTTCCTCCACTTCCACTCATCCCAAGAGTTATAAAGCTCATAAGGTGAACAAGGGTTCAAGCGATCCTCATTGCTCCAGACTGGCCAAGAAGGGCTTGGTACGTGGATCTTCTGGATCTACTGCAAGAAGAGCCGAGGCCTCTTCCTCTTCGGGAGGACCTGCTGCAGCAGGGGCCGTTCGCCTATCAAGACTTACCGCAGCTACGTTTGACGGCATGGAGGTTGAATGCCTGATACTAGCTCGGAAGGGCATTCTGAACAAAGTCATTCCTACCCTGATACAGGCTAGGAAAGGAGTAACGTCTAAACATTACCATCGAATTTGGAAAAAATATGTATCTTGGTGTGAGTCCAAGAAATTTCCTGCAGTGGAGTTTCAACTGGGACGGTTTCTACTCTTCCTACAAGCTGGTGTGGATATGGGCCTGAGGTTGGGATCTGTGAAGGTCCAGATTTCGGCCCTATCCATGTTCTTCCAGAAACAGTTGGATGCCCTCCCTGAGGTTCAGACCTTTTTGAAGGGAGTTCTGCACATCCATCCTCCCTTTGTATTGTCTTCGGCGCCTTGGGATCTTAACGTGGTCTGCAGTTCCTCCAATTGGACTGGTTCGAGCCTCTACAGGAGGTTGAGGTCGAATTTCTTACATGGAAGGCTGTCACGTTGTTGGCCTTAGCTTTTGCTACACGTGTGTCAGAGTTGGAGGCTTTGTCCTATAAACGCCCATACTTGATCTTCCACGAAGATAGAGCTGAGCTCCGGAAACGTCAGCAGTTTCTTCCGAAGGTTGTGTCGGCATTTCATATCAACCAACCTATCGTGGTGCCAGTCGCTACTGATGCCTCAATTTCATCAAAGTCCTTGGATGTTGTAATGGCTCTGAAAATCTATGTGAAGAGGACTGCTCGTCACAGAAAATTGGACTCTGTTTGTCCTGTATGATCCCAAGAAAATTGGGTGTCCTGCTTCTAAGCAGATGATCTCTCGCTGGATCAGGTTCACTATCCAGCATTCATAGTCTACGGCAGGATTACCATGTCCTACGACTGTCAAGGCCCACTCTACTCGTAAAGTGGGGTCTTCCTGGGCGGCTGCCCGGGGTGTCTCGGCTTTACAACTTTGCCGAGCTGCAGCTTGGTCTGGGTCGAACATGTTTGCAAAGTTCTACAAATTCGATACTTTGGCCTCTGATGATCTGAAGTTCAGTCAATCAGTTCTGCAGGAGCCTCCGCGCTCTCCCTCCCATTCTGGGAGCTTTGGTACATCCCCGTGGTACTAATGTGGACCCCAGCATCCTCTAGGACATAAGAGAAAATAGGATTTTGGTTACCTACCAGTAAATCCTTTTCTAGTCTGTATAGGATGCTGGGCGCCCGTCCAGCGCTTTGTTTTCCTGCTGTTGTTATTTGGTTCAGTACAACCTTGTTTTAGTTGAGTACTGCATTGTTACTTGGTAAGTAATGTTTCAGTGGTTGCTGAGTTTTCAAGCTAAGTTAGCTTTATGTGCCTTGTATGTGTGAGCTGGTATGAATCTCGCCACTATCTGTGTTAAATCCTTCTGTCGAAGATATCTGTCTCCTCGGACACAGTTTCTAGACTAAGTGTGGTAGGAGGGGCATAGAGGGAGGAGCCAACCCACACTCTCAAACTCTTAAAGTGCCAATGGCTCCTAGTGGACTCATCTATACCCCATGGTACTGATGTGGACCCCAGCATCCTCTACGGACTAGGAGAAAAGGATTTACCGGTAGATAATAAAAATCCTATTTTAACTCCAGCCTTTTTGTTGTACCGAAACCAGACGGTTCAGCACGGCCCATCTTGAACCTAAAATCCTTGAACCCGTATCTACGTGTGTTCAAATTCAAGATGGAGTCCATGAGAGCAGTGGTCTCTGGTCTAGAGGAGGGGGAGTTCCTAGTGTCCCTGGATGTCAAGGATGCTTACCTACATATCTCCATATGGCTTACCTCCAGTTTGCTATACTGGACCACCACTTCCAGTTTCAGACCATACCCTTTGGTCTCTCCACAGCTCTAAGCATATTCACAAAAGTCATGGCGGAGATGATGCTGCAGTTGCGTAGGATGGGAGTCAACATATTCCCCTATTTTGACGATTTCCTGATAAAGGCGGAGTCCAGGGAACGTCTGGTACACAGCATCGACTTGACTACTCGCCTGCTTACGGACCATCGGCGGATCCTAAATCTCCAGAAGTCTCGCCTGGAACTATCACAAAGAATTCAGTACCTGGGAATGATACTAGACACGGTATCTCAGAAGGTATTCCTTCTAATGGACAAGGCCCTGACTATCCAGGCTGTGGTCCGCTCGGTGCTCAAACCCAACAAGATCTCAGTTCATCTTTGCAGTCGCTTACTGGGCAAGATGATTGCATCCTACAAGGCAATCCAGTACGGCAGATTTTATGCCCGTCCGTTCCATCTGGATCTGCTGGACAAATGGTCAGGGTCTAACCTGCACATGCACCAGAGTATAGCTCTGTCGCCAAAAGCACGGATCTCCCTCCTATGGTGGCTACAAGTCTCTCACCCTGTGGAAGGTTAGAGTTTCAGTACCCAGTCTTGGACTCTACTGACAACAGATGCTAGCCAACAGATGCTAGCCTCTGGGGTTGGAGTGCTGTGACCCAGGGGGCCCAGTTCCAGGGGAAGTGGTCGAATCAGGAATCTGCACTCCCAATAAATGTCCTGGAACTCGGGGCAATTTACAGTGCTCTTCTGCAAGCCTCCTATCTCCTTCGGAATCAAGCCATCCAGGTGCAGTCGGAAAACAACACGGTGGTGGTGTACATAAACCAACAGGGAGGAACAAGAAGCAGGGCCGCAACGTAAGATATGTCAAGGATACTCTCTGCTGTGCGGCGGCAAATGCAGGGGCCATCTCAGCCATATTTATTCCAATCGTGGACAATTGGGAAGCGGACTTTCTCAGCAGGCACGACCTCCAACCGTGGGAAAGGGGCCTTCACCCTCAGCTGTGTCAACAGCTGGTTCACCGATGGGGCTGTCCGCAGATAGACCTGATGGCTTATCGCCTAAAAAGAAGCTCCGTCGTTACTGTTCCAGAACGAGGGATACGCAGGCTGCGGCAGTGGACGCTCCGACGGCGCCGTGAACTTACCAGTTTGTAGACATTTTCCTCCAATCCCTCTCATTCCCAGAGTTCTAAAAAGGGAAAGCGTTCAGGCAATTTTCATTGCCCCAGATTGGCCTCGAAGAACATTGTATGCAGACCTCCTGACAATGGGGGTCATTCCGAGTTGATCACTCGCTAGCTGCTTTTAGCAGCAGTGCAAACGCTAGGCCGCCGCCCTCTGGGAGTGTATCTTAGCTTAGCAGAAGTGCAAACGAAAGGATCACAGCATTGCTACAAAAAAAGATTGTGCAGTTTCAGAGTAGCTCGAGACTTACTACTAGCTAGCGATCACTTCAGTCTGTTTAGTTCCTGTTTTGACATCACAAACACGCCCTGCGTTCGGCCAGCCAGTCCCCCGTTTCCCCAGCCACTCCTGCATTTTTACACACACTCCCCAAAAACGGTCAGTTACCACCCAGAAACACCCACTTCCTGTCAATCACTGAACGAACAGGAGTGCGACTGAAAAGCGTCGCTAGACCTTGTGTGAAACTGCAGTCTTGTGTGAAAGTACGTCGCGCGTGCACACTGCGCACCATACGCATGCGCACAAGTGCCAATTTTTAGCCTGATCGCTGTGCTGCGAACAACGGCAGCTAGCTATCAACTCAAAATGACCCCCAATGTCTCTGGAGGAACCCTTGCCTCTGACTCTTCTCAAGGACCTTCTTCAACAAGGACCGTTTGTCTATCCAAACTTACTGTAGCTACGTTTGACGGCTTGGAAGTTGAGAGGGAGATTTTAGCCAGAAAAGGCCTCCTTTCTACAGTTATTTCAAATATGGTCCAGGCCCATAAGGTGGTCATGTCAAAACATTACCACCGTATCTGGAAGAAATATGTTTTGTGGTGTGAGGGTAGAAAATATTCTCCTGGGCCGTTTTCTGCTCTTCCTGCAGGCAGGCATGGATAAGCCTAAGGTTGGGCTCCATCAAAGTTCAGATTTCGGCTCTGTATTCTTCCAGAAACAACTAGCGGTACTGCCAGAAGTACAGACGTTCCTGAAAGATGTTCTTCAAATTCAGCCACTTTTTGTCCCTCCCACGGCTCCATGGGATCTGAATGTGATCTTGTCCTTTCTCCAGTCGGACTGGTTTGAACCCTTGCAAAGGGTGGACTTGAAATATCTAACTTAGAAGACCGTCACGTTGCTGGCTTTGGCCTCTGCAAGACGTGTGTCAGAATTGGGGGCCTTATCCTGTAAGAGCCCGTATTTGATATTTCACGTGGATAGAGCGGAACTCAGGACTCGCCCGTAGTTTTTGCTGAAAGTGGTGTCAGCCTTTCATGTAAATCAGCCAAAAGTGGTTCCAGTGTTGGCTGACACATCAATTGCTCCAAAGTTCCCTGGACGTTGTGAGAGCTTTGAAAATTTACGTCAAGAGGACGGCTCATCACAGGAAATCTGACTCACTTTTTGCCCTTTATGATGCTACCAAAATTGGTTGTCCTGCTTCTAAGCAGTCAATTGCTTGTTGGCTCAGGTTGACCATTCAACAAGCCTATTCTTCAGCAGCATTGCCTCTGCCGAGTTCTATCCAGGCTCATTCCACAAGGCCAGTGGGTTTTTCCCGGGCATCTGCCTGGGGCATCTCGGCCTTACAGTTGTGCCGTGCAGCTGCTTGGTCTGATTCGAACATGTTCATAAAGTTCTATAGGTTCGACACCTTGGCCAGAGATGACCTTCAGTTTAGTCAGGCAGTTTTGCAGGGGTCTCAGCACTCTCCCACCCGTTCTGGGAGCTTTGGGACTTTCCCATGGTACTAATGTCATCCCAGTATCCACTAGGACATGAGAGAAAATAGGAATTTAATACCTACCAGTAATTCCTTTTCTTGTAGTCCATAGTGGATACTGGGTGTCCGCCTCGTGTTCCTGCTTGCCTGGGTGTAAGTGTTCTTGGTTGGGTCTGCTGTTGCTGTCCCTGTTCCATGTTTGGGTAGCTTTGCTATCCTTGTTATAGCTAGCGTGGCTATCCTCTGTTCTGGTTAGTTGTCTATTATTACTGTTGTGTGTTGGTTCGTTACCTCACCGCTTTCCTTGTATTTCCTTCTCTCATGGTATGTCCGTCTCCTCGGGCACAGTTTTCCTAGACTGAGTCTGGTGGAGGGACATAGAGGGGAGGAGCCAGCACACACTAATGATTTCTTAAAGTGCCAGGCTCCAATGGACCCAATCTATACCCCATGTCATCCCAGTATCCACTACAGACTACGAGAAAAGGAATCACAGGTAAATATTAAATTCCCATTTTCAAAACTGCAGTCAAGCCAAAAAAATTAATGAAATTGCATATCATTATTATTGTTGCCAGTTAACTTTCTGAACCTGAAGTTATTATTTGCTTTGGTCGTTTGCTACAACCAGCCTAGGCTAGACAGCCTGGTACTAGTTACTGTTTTTTTTTTTGGGGGGGGGGGGGAAGTCATGCAATTTTTGTTTTCCAATACAAAGAACTCTCAATGATCCATGCAGAACTATAAAAGTTTAACTTTTTGTGGAGAGTCAGCATTTTGGAAACTGACAGGGAGAAATGGCAGGTTCAGTTTAGTGGTCAAACACAGTGCTGTAACTAGATATTTTAGCGCTGTGTGCAAGAAACGGCATCGGCCCCCCCCCCTTGATGTAAACTGGGGGCAGTGCGCGCGTAGGCGCTTGCAAAAAATATAGGGGCGTGTCTTCATGGAAAAGGGGTGTGGCCACAAAATAATACCAATTCATATAATGGTACACAGTAGTCTCCATTATTCAAATGACGCCGCACAGTAGCGCCACTACACCGGGTAGAGCCTCTTTTTCACATTACGGCGGACAGATTCCCCTTTTTACACATTACGGCAGACAGCTCCCCTTTTTACACATTACGGCAGACAGCGTCCCCTTTTTACACATTACGGCAGCCAGCGTCTCCTTTTTTACACATTACGGCAGACAGCGTCCCCTTTTTACACATTATGGCAGACAGCGTCCCCTTTTTTACACATTACGGCAGACAGCGTCCCCTTTTTACATATTACAGCAGACAGCGTACCCTTTTTACACATTACGGCAGATAGCGTCCACTTTTTTCACGTTACGGCAGACAGCGTCCCCTTTTTACACATTACGGCAGACAGCGCCCCCTTTTGACACATTATGGCAGACAGCGCCTCCTTTTTACAAATTACAGCAGACAGAGTCCACCTTTTACACATTATGGCAGGCAGAGTCTACCTTTTACACGTTACGGCAGGATAGGTCTCCTTTTACACATTATGGCAGGCAGAGTCCCCCTTTAACACAATACGGCAGGCAGATTCCTCCTTACACCCCCCACCCCCACCCTTAGAGTGTAGTGTAGTGAAGTGTACTGTGGTGTAGTGTAGTGTAGTGTACTGTAGTGAAGTGTAGTGTAATATAGTGTAGTGTACTGTAGTATAGTGTAGTGAAGTGTAGTGTAATGTCTGTGTAGGCACTTACGTGACGTGTACGTTCTTCCTGCTCTGTTGCCGGCTCCTGACTCCTCCTGACAGACTGTCCACTTCACAGGCAGAGAAACTCAGCTGCAGCGATGCCGGGACCTCAGCAGCAGTGGCGGCTTAAGCTGGACACATGCGGGCGGGCGGCTGCTTCAGCGGGACACATGTGCATGGACGGCGGCTTCAGCGGGACACAGGCGGGCGGTGGCTACAGCAGCAGGACACAATAGGGCGGGCGACAGCGGCTTCAGCGGGAAGCAGGCAGCGCCTGAAGCAGTGAATCTGCGGCCGTGCGGGTGCGATGCTCGATGGTGCGCCCTCAGTGCATTTGCACTGTGGGCAAGGCACCATTGGCACACACCTAGTTACGGCTCTGACATGCACTCACCCTGCCCCATGTAAATGCACCCCCTCGTCCCCATGTAAATGCACCCCCCTCCTGTCCCCATGTAAATGCACCCCATCCTGTCCCGATGTAAATGCACCCCCCATCCTGATGTAAACGCACTCAGCCTGCCCCCATGTAAATGCACCCCCCCTCCTGTCCCCATGTAAATGCACCACTCTGTCCCCTGTGAGACCCCTCCAACTAACATCTTACGGACAGACTGCATGCTCAGTCCTCTCACTGTGACACTGGCTGGTGCTGCTGTGCTGGGGTGGGCTGCAGCTGGGCAATGGAGCTGAGGCGCCTGCGGCTAGGGTTTGCTGGCGAGTTCTCCGCTCCATACAGCGGAGCTGAGGCAGTCTGTGGCGGGGCAATGCTGATGGGTCATCACTGCTCCATACAGCAGAGCTGAGGCAGTCTGTGGCAGGGAGATGCTGGCGGGTTATCGCTGCTCTGTACAGCGGAGCTGAGGCAGTCTGTGGCAGGGAGATTCTGGCGGGTCCTCTCTGCCCCGTACAGCGGAGCTGAGGCAGTCTTTGTAGGGGAGATTCTGGCGGGTCCTCTCTGCCCCGTACAGCGGAGCTGAGGCGCCTGTGGCTGGGGTATGCTGGGGGGTCTCCATGCTCCGGGGTGGATTTCAGCCTGTTGGCCCTCCGTGCTCCAGCACATTATCAAGGCGCCGCATGAACTGTGCCATACGCGCAGCGCAGTGCTCCTCTGGGAAGGGAGCCTGCAGTTCAGCAATGTCCCTCCGAAGGTACTGGTCTGCTAAACAGGACAGTGATAGTGCGCTCCCCAGGGCTCTGCGCTGTGTGCGAGGCACCACTCGCACACACCTAGTTACGGGTGTGGTCAAACAACCTGTAGTAAATTCATTGATTTTAAGGTAAAAACTGCCTTTGATCCCATTGGGTTGAAGGCAAACCCTTAATAAATTTTGTCCTTACATTGGTTACCTGTATTTTACCACATCCCATATAAAATACTTCTACAAAGATACAAGATAACAAACAATACCAACATTCATCTTTTCTCTTGTCTCAAAATATCTACCAACTTGAACTTGTGCTCTGCACAAGTTCTGCATCTCTATCATCCAGATTTATTACCTGCTTCCATTCCAAATCACAGGACTTTTTCGGGGCAGTGGAATGCCTTTCCAAGCACAAAAACTTTCCTCTAGGCTCCAAACCTTCAAATGTTCCCAGAAAATGTATGTCTTCAAACAAGCTTATCATTTTCCACAACCTCCCACTTAACCTCCCTAAGCGTTTCTACTTAATTAGCACTGCTCTATAAAGTTCAAACAAAATTGACATGTGTTCTTTCCATAATCAAACAACCCACTGACCACAGAGCAAAATTACTGGCAACACTGCTGTATGACCTTATCATACAGCCCACTAAAAACTTTCTACCTTTGCAGTCAGGCAGGGTCAGTATGCAATATGTTGCCTTTAGCATCATTCTTATTTATCCATAAATTGCAAGTTGCCTATCAGGGCCCTATTACCAGGGCCGTCTTAACAGCATTGTAGGCCATGGGCAAAGCAATGCACTGAGGCCCCTACATATCCATTTGCAGGAACCAATAAAAAAACATAACATTGCCCTTCTGCATTCCTGCATCATCTCCCCACGTGCTGCCATACAGTGAATGGCTGTCAGCACTCTGATTGGTGGATAGCTTCAACCATCACATTAATCAGCATGCTGACAGCCATTCACTGTCTGGCTGCAGGCTGATACCTCACCGCTCTGATTATGTAACAACCACCCACCCCTACTCAAAAGTCCCTAGAATTGTGGGTCCCTGGGCAGCTGCCTAATGTGCCTGTACATGTAGATGGCCCAGCCTATTATCTCTCTGTCTGCTTGTTAATACCCAGTCTAGTTTTATTATTGTGTACCTATTTGTAAAGCTTAATGGAATATGCTGGTGCAATATAAATAAATGCTAACAAATAAATAAGAATATAAAAACAAAATAGGTAATTTGATGACAAATAACTTGAAATAGATAAGTAGTACACTGCAATAGAATTAATTAGCTGTAAAATGCATGTGAAAAAACAGAAAATAGTGTATATTTTAGAATTAAGTGCACTTAGATGACATGAGTTAAATGTCCACTAGATGACAGACTTCCTTTGCACAGCAATACAAACTGCTTCAAATACATCTATTTGTAGAGGTAATGCTATAAGGAGCTGCTCTGGCCTCAGACAAATATTGCAGCATTCATATTAGGCTAGCTGCTAAAAAGAAATAGATGGGATTATATTTACAGTTCTATATATTTAGCATTTAAAAATGACATGCATGCAATCATATTATAGGCTAGGGGCAGGGACTGATGTGAATGGCCAAATAGTCTCTGTAAAGCACAGCGGAATATGTGTGCGCTATATAATAATTGGTAATAAGTTAGAGTATATTTTCTTGGGCACCTGTTCATACAATCTGAGGATCACATTAACTAATATTTGTTTTATTAAAAAAAATAACATCCCGGATGAATATTAGATTTAATGAATACAAATAGTTGAAGCTGAATAAGGCCTTTAGTCCGGGAGAGAGCTGCCAGGACGGCTCAGTGGAGGGGCTGGGCTGGGCAATGACGAGAGGAGGGGGCGGGGAGGAGGTGGAACGGGGTGTGGCAAAGGAGGGGCATAGGAGGAGCGAGGGCGGGGTTTCAGCACTACATCGTTTTAACCACGCCCCCCGCTCTGTAATGCCGCTATAACCGGCATTTTACAGCAGGGGGCGTGACTATGATGACGCGATTCAGCAAGAATCGCGTCATCTACTGTCCGGACCGCCCACTTTACTCTCAAAGTGGGCGGCCGGGCAGGGGGGAACTGAAAACCGGGAGACTTGTCTGCTCTTCCGTGGGGTCGGGAGGGTCACCCGATTTTCGGGAGCCTCCCGGCCATTCCGGGAGAGTAGGCAAGTATGCTTTAGTCACTTGTAACTTTAGTCATGGGCTACACCAATGGTCTACACAGGAGACACTTATAGGTTTAATATTATGAGACCGACAACTTGACACTGCTTTGCAGTTATGCTCTGCGTGGATTGTTACTATGCACAAGGCCAGAGCCTGTACTGTCTTAATTACTCAAACAATTGGAACTGTTTGAGGTGTATCAGATATGATTGAGGCAAAATAAGGCTGTGCTGGCTGCTGAGCTGTGCGGTCTCCATTGTACTGTGGCCCTCATTCCGAGTTGTTCGCTCGCAAGGCGATTTTAGCAGTATTGCACACGCTAAGCCGCCGCCTACTGGGAGTGAATCTTAGCTTCTTAAAATTGCGAACGATGTATTCGCAATATTGCGATTACACACCTCGTAGCAGTTTCAGAGTAGCTTCAGACTTACTCGGCATCTGCGATCAGTTCAGTGCTTGTCGTTCCTGGTTTGACGTCACAAACACACCCAGCGTTCGCCCAGACACTCCTCCGTTTCTCCAGCCACTCCCGCGTTTTTTCCGGAAACGGTAGCGTTTTTATCCACACGCCCATAAAACGCCGTGTTTCCGCCCAGTAACACCCATTTCCTGTCAATCACACTACGATCGCCGGAGCGAAGAAAAAGCCGTGAGTAAAAATCCTATCTTCATAGCAAATTTACTTGGCGCAGTCGCAGTGCGGACATTGCGCATGCGCACTAAGCGGAAAATCGCTGCGATGCGATGAAATTTACCGAGCGAACAACTCGGAATGAGGGCCTGTGTCCATACACTCCAGCCTGGGGCTCTGTTGTGCTGTGTCCACTGTCCAGCCACTCTAGTCAGTGATTACTGGGCTGTGCTGTCTTCATTGTGCTGTGTCCACTGTCCAGCCACTCTAGTCAGTGGATGCTGGGCTGTGCTGTATCCACTGTCCATCCACACCAGTCAGTTGCTACTGGGCTGTGCTGTCTTCGCTGTACTGTGTCCATCCACTCCAGTCAAAACTGCTGTTGTTTTGTGCTGTCCATCCACTCCAGTCAGTGGTTGCTGGGCTGTGCTGTCTCCATTGTGCTGTGTCCACTATCCATCCACTCCAATCAGTGGCTGCTGCTGTACTGTGTCCTACCACTCCAAATATAAGCGGTGTAATTCCGAGATAAGTTGAAAAAAGTTAATAAGCAGTTTAAAAAATGTTGTTGTTTTTTTATACAAATTGTGTGTGTTGTACTCCACTGAGTTTGTTCGCATACATATAATCGTTGTGATATCCTGCGGTGTGAGCTGTCATTAAAAAAGAAAGGTAGTCAAAATAAATATAATGGACCTAATTCAGACCTGATCATAGATGTGCTAAATTTAGCATATCTACGATCAGTCTTCAGACATGCGGGGGGATGCCCAGCACAGGGCTAGTCCGCCCCGCATGTCAGGCCCGACCCCCCCCCCCCCACACACACACACACAAGTACAAAAGCATCGCACAACAGCGATGCTTTTGTACTGGAAGTGTAGTTCCCAGCCAGCGCAGCTCCGCGTGTGGTGTCACGCAACCACCGTGGCCACCCCCCAACGGTCTGGGCACGCCTGCGTTGCCCGGACTGCTCCCCTTACACTGGAGCCAAACGCCGCCGGCCACCTCCTCCCGCACAGCGACCGCCAATACCTGTCAATCAGGCAGAGGCGATTGCAGGCCTAAGAAAGCCGTCGGCTGTCTGGCATGCACCAGTGCATTGCGGTGCTGGTTCATGCGCAGTTCAGACCTGATCACTGCTGTGCAAAAACGCACAGCATCGATCAGGTCTGAATTATCCCCATTGTTCTATTGCTTGCACTACTTCTACTGTGTATTGTACTACACTGCGTTTGTCCACATACATTTAAGTGCTGTGATACCTCGCAGTGTGAGTTGTCATTTACAAAATAAGTTAAAAAAAAATATATATTGTTCTATTGTTCGCTCTACTCTGTGCATTGTACCCCACTGCATTTGATTACATATATAAAAGTGCTGTGATACCCTGCAGTGTGAGCTGTCATTTGCCAAAAAAATAAAAGGAATATATATTGTTCAGTTGTTTTTACGACTTCTGTGTGTTTGTCAATATGGATAACGATCAGTTGCGAAAAGAGCAGGAGCAGCTACCTAATACTAGTGCTGTAGCTGCTGCCAGTGCCACCAGCCATGACAATACTAGTCCTTCAATACCATCCACTAAAGCTGAAGCCCACGGGCATAGTCAGGGCATCTGAATTAAAACTGGAAAATCAGTGCTGAAAAAAGTACAACTACTAAGACAGTAGAACAAACTGTGTGTTAAGAAACAAAAATGTCACAAATCCCTGAGGAGAGTCTAAGTGTGTCCATGAGTGTTATATGTGAGCCTGACCTTTCTGACACTGCACTTGTAGAGAAGCCTGACACAATTTCTGCTATCTCTCCAAATGTGGGGTTGAGCAGCAGAAGTAATACTGATGACATAGAAATTGAGGATGCCACTGTGGAAGTGAAAGAGGAAGAGGGGGATATTTGTGTAGCTAATGTCGATGCTAATGAGGATGTTGATGAGGATGTTTGTGTAAGTCAGGCACCAGTGGTAGCAGTCCTTGCCCGTTATAAGAAAAAGCCCATTGTCATGCCTTGGCACCAAAAAAATCCACCTCTTATGTGTGGAATTATTTTTTCTCATATGTCCTAGAGGATGCTGGGAATGCTTCAAGAACCATGGGGTATAGATGGGATCCGCAGGAGACATAGGCACACTTTAAGACTTTGATTGGGTGTGAACTGGCTCCTCCCTCTATGCCCCTCCTCCAGACTCTAGTTTAGATTCTGTGCCCAGAGAGACTGGTCACACACAGGGGAACTCTACTGAGTTTCTCTGAAAAGACTTTAAGTTAGGTTTATTATTTTCAGGGAGACCTGCTGGCTACAGGCTCCCTGCTTCGTGGGAGTGAGGAGAGAGAAGCAGACCTACTTCTTAAGAGTTCAAGGGCTCTGCTTCTTAGGCTACTGGACACCATTAGCTCCAGAGGGTTCGATCACTTGGTACGCCTAGCTGCTTGTTCCCGGAGCCGCGCCGTCAACCCCCTCACAGAGCCGGAAGAAAGAAGCCGGGTGAGTATAAAGAAGAAAAGTAGACTTCAGTGATGGCAGAAGACTTCAGTGCTGAGGTACCACGCAGCGGTCGCGCTGCGCGCCATGCTCCCACACACACAGCGGCACTGACAGGGTGCAGGGGGGGGGGGGGCGCCGTGGGCAGCATGGACACTGAAGCTTCTAAAACTGGTATTATAAGTGCCTAGGTACTAAAATATAACCCCCGCCAGTATAAAGATGTGAATTTGAGCGGGACTGAAGCGCGCCGGTGAGAGGGCGTGGCTTAGCCCTCACAGCACTTCCAGCACCTATTTCTCCTCACAGAGACGCTGGTCCTTCCTAAACCCTGCTGCATGGATCAGAGTGTAAAACGAGGGGAGGCACAGTGGTTTAGTGTGATATAAAGTGAAATGAAAACACTATATCATGGGCGCTGGGGAAAATGAGCTGATAAACTCCTGTGTTTCCATGACATTGTACTGGGGTCTATCCCTTATAGCCAGTGAAATGTCGGTGGGTGTTTGGTACACGTGTGTCGGCATATTTGAGGCTGAGGGCTCTGCCACAAAGGGAAGGACTATGTTTGTGCTGTCGACTCCTAATGGTACTTAGTACATGTAAATATGTCAACATGTCAGTAGAGGTATATTTTTCCCAAGAGAAAACTATATGGGAGACACAGACGTGGGGGCTGTCCCTGTCGACACCAACAATATCTGACTGGGTGGATATGCACATGATAATATGATGCATATCAGATAGATCTATACCTATATGTAATATGTATGTATAGTATGATTGTATAGGTTTGTGGCACGATCACAGACATGATAATTTTATGGTGGGAGTCATATTCATAGAATAGATATCTCTCAGACCCTTCAGGGTCACAAAAATTTTATTTTGCCCAGTTACTACTCCCTGAGATCGACTCGAAAATCTTTCTTAGGTCGACCATAATGTTTCCTGATCAGATCCTCAAAAATTGGTATTCAGTACCTGTTTATACACATTAGAACGTATTAACGTCACTAAGGACCTTGCTGTTCCTGACCAAAAATGTGTATATGTAGATATATATATATATATATATATATATAGATATGTGTGTATGTATATATATATATGTAGATATATGTGTGTATAGGTGCATTGGAAGGTATATATGTATGTATATATGTATATAAAGATATAATGAATGCTGAGGTAAAGTTTGTCCTTCTCAATGGATAGAAGGTGAGAGTCACCCCCTGTTCTGCACGGGGACCTGTCACAAAGGATCGTATGCAGGAAGATATGTGATACTTTAATTATGTGTCTGCATGTACGTTGTTTATACTTGCATTACATGCGCATGGGGGAGTAGTTGTATGCAACTTAAGTTGAGTCATGTCTATATCTTTGCAGCATACTGCCATGCGACTACAAGGGATATGGGACTCTTGTTTTCGCGGGCCACTTCCATGGCGGTCTCGACTAGGAGGGCGTTGTGGATTCACCAATGGAATGCTGAGGCTATCTCCGAGAAGAACTGGAGTATCTTCCCTATGAAGGTGAAGCCTGGTTTGGGGATGGCTTTGTTAAGTTGATCTCGGCAGATACCACTGGTAAGTCTACCTTCTTGGCCTATGTTCCCTCTCAGCGGTTGTGACGTATTTTTGTAGGATGCAGTCATTTCGACCGAATGGATACGGTTTTCCCTTTCTTTTCAGGTAGAGGAAGGTGAAAAGGTAAGAGATCAGCAGCCTTTTCAAGTTCGCAGAAGCAGAAATCATCCTCTGTTTCTACCACATCCACCGCATGTCGCTGGGTCTATCTTGCGGGAGCCCACACCGGTGGGACCACATCTAATACTCTTCAGTCAGTCCTGGAACGGACATGGACCAGTGAGTTTGAGCATAGAGTCCCAAGGGGGACATATTGGAGTTTCCAGACGATTCCCCTCACTGATTTTTCAAATAAACCTTTCCAATTCTCCTCTGGACGGGGAGGTAGTATGCGACGCCATACAAGAGTTGGGTCAGGATCAGGTCATTGTCCTGCTGTCCCGGTCACACAAAAAAAAAGGATAAAAGCTGTTATTCAAGCTTTTTCGTGCTTCTGAGGCCGGAAGGCTCGGTCAGAACAATTCCAAACACTTTCTACTTAAGAAGTTGAACTACAAGATGGAATCTCTCTGGGCAGGGATCTCCAATCTGTTAAGGAGGAAGAGGGTCTAAATACAGTTCTTCCGCATTAGGCTTACCTGGTTTGCTATTCAGGATTGTCAGTGCCAATTCACGGGAGTGATGGCGGTATGATGGTTTTCTTCAATAGTAAAAGAGTCATTATTACTCTGTACAAGGACGCTCTCCTGCGTACGGGGAGGGCAAGAAACAAGTAGTGAAAAACGTTGTTTTATCCCTGACGGATCTTCAACAAAGTGGTTGGCTCCTGAACTTGCCAGAATCACTGTTGATCCCAACGACGCGGTTGTCGGCGTTGGGAAGAATGTTAGATACAGAACTGTTGAGAGTTTGTTTCTTCCAATGGAAAGAGCTCTGAAGATCCAGAGTCGGGTCAGATCTACAACAGTTTCAATCCATCAATACGTTCCATTGATAAAAAAGAGGGTTGCGGCCTACGAGGCCATTCAGTGAGCAGGTTAAATGCCAGAGTGTTTTTTAGCGGGACCAATTGGACATGTGGTCCGGGTCTCACCTGCACATGCACCGGAAAATAATCTCATCTTCCTGGACCAAAATTTCTCTCCTGTGGTGGCTGCTCAGTTCTTACCTCCTAGAGGGACAAAGGTTCGGGATCCAGGATGGGATCCTGGTGTCCATGGATGCAAGTCTCCAGGGCTGGGGAGCAGTCATTCTGGGGGAAACGAATTTCCAGGGAAAATGGTCAAGCCAGGAAGCTTGTCTGCACATAAACATTCTGGAACAGCTTGTTTGTGGTCTGCCCATCCTAATTCAGTCGGACAACATACAGCAGTGGCGTACGTAAACCGTCAGGGCGGATCGGAGAGCAGAGTGGAGATGGCAGAAGCCACAAAAGTTTTCCGCTGGGCGGAAAGGCATGTAAATGCTTTGTCAGCGATCTTCATTTCGGGTGTAGACAACTGGGAAACAGACTTCCTCAGCAGACACGATCTCCATTCAGGAGAGTGGGGTCTTCATCAAGAGGTCTTTGCAGAAGTGTCAAGTCATTGGGGGAATTCCTCAAATAGACATGTTGATGTTTCGCCTCAACAAGAAACTTCAAAGATATTGTTCCAGGTCGAGGGACCCTCAAGTGATAGAGGTGGATGACCTGGGGACACCGTGGGTGTTTTCAGTCGGTCTAGGTGTTCCCTCCACTTCCACTCATTCCAAGGTGATAAAGATCATATGGGGAACAAGGGTTCAGGTGATGCTCATTGTTCCAGACTGGCCAAGGAGGGCCTGGTATCCAGATCTTCAGGAGTTGCTCATAGAAGATCCCTGGCCTTTTCCTCTTCCAGAGGTCCTGTTACGACAGGGGCCGTGCGTGTATCAAGTCTTACCGCGGCTGCGCTTGACGGCATGGCGGTTGAACGCCAAATCCTAGCCCGGAAGGGTATTCCCAGTGAAGTCATTCCCACACTTCTTCAGGCTAGAAAAGAAGTAACGGCAAAGCATTACCACCGTATTTGGAGAAAATATGTGTCTTGGTGTGAATCCAAGAAAGCTCCTACGGAGGATTTTCCGCGGGGGTGGTTGTCCCATATTTTGCAAGCAGGTGTGGATGCGGACCTAAAGTTAGGCTCCATTAAAGTACAAATTTCGGCCTTATCAATTTTCTTTCAGGAGAAATTGGCCTCCCTTCCAGAAATACAGACCTTCTTGAAAGGCGTGTTGCACATCCAACCTCCCTTTGTGCCCCCTGTGGCTCCATAGGATCTTAATGTGGTGTTGCAATTCCTGCAATCTCATTGGTTTGAACCTTTACGTAAGGTTGCATTAAAAATTTCTTACTTGGAAAGTAGCCATGATGTTGGCCTTAGCATCTGCAAGGCGGGTATCTGAATTGGTGGCTTTGTCTCACAAAAGCCCCTATTTATTCTTCCATGCTGATAGAGCGGAGTTGAGAACTTGTCAGCAATTTCTGCCAAAGTGGTTTCACGTAAACCAGCCTATTGTGGTGCCAGTGTCTACTGACACCTTGGCAGAATCGAAGTCTCTTGATGTGGTCAGAGCTTTAAAAATCTATGTCACCAGAACGGCTCATATTAGGAAAACATAGGCTCTGTTTGTCCTATGGGCTCCCAACAAGATTTGGGCTACTGCTTCTAAGCAGACTATTGTGCGCTGGATTTGTAATACGATTCAGCAGGCTCATTCTACAGCAGGATTGCCATTCTACCAGTAAGGTGGGCTCATCCTGTGCGGCTGCCCGAGGGGTCTCGGCATTACACCTTTGCCGAGCTGCTACTTGGTCGGGATCAAACACCTTTACAAAGTTTACAGTTTGATACCCTGACTGATGAGGACCTCTTGTTTGGTCAATCGGTGCTGCAGAGTCGTCCGCACTCTCCCGCCCGTACTAGAGCTTTGGTATAAACCCCATGGTTCTTGAAGCATCCCCAGCATCCTCTAGGATGTATGAGAAAATAGAATTTTAATACCTACCGGTAAATCATTTTCTCTTAGTCCGTAGAGGATGCTGGGCGCCCGTCCCAGTGCGTACTGTATCTGCAGTTATTGGGTATGTTTACACACATGGTGTGTTGTGTTTCAGTCAACCTGTTGCTGATGAGGTTCATGCCATGACATGCGTTATGCTGTTATTGGTTGTGTTTACACACACAGGTTGTGTTATGCTTTATGTCAGCGTATTGCTGCATATTCTTCATGCAGTCGGCTGGTGTTCTATTGAAAGCCAAGTTCTGCGGCATACTGGAGGTGTGAGCTGGTAAGATGCTCACCGTGGTTTAACAATAAATTCTTTCCTCGAAATGTCCGTCTCCCTGGGCACAGTTACTTAAACTGGAGTCTGGAGGAGGGGCATAGAGGGAGGAGCCAGTTCACACCCAATCAAAGTCTTAAAGTGTGCCTATGTCTCCTGCGGATCCTGTCTATACCGCATGGTTCTTGAAGCATCCCCAGCATCCTCTATGGAGTAAGAGAAAAAGATTTACCGGTAGGTATTAAAATCCTATTTACCCAAATCCTGACAACACTTGTCTAACGATCTGTAGCATTTGTAAATCCACAGTAATTATGTGTAGGAATTTTAGCAAACTAGGATCCTCCTCCCTGTTACGGCATTTGCATTGAGTTCATGGAAAGTTTTGGGGAAAATCAGTAACTTATCTTAAAACAATAACAGCAAGCAGTCCAGCAACAGCTATATCCCTTCTCTCAGCTAGATCCCAACACCTGCAATCTCTACCGCCAACACCTTCATCATCAATATCCTCACTAATAATCAGAGTTAGTCCTGCATCCAGGATACAGCTAAGTGACTCCTCCCCTATCCAGGATTCCCCAGAGGAATCCTTCAACGCTAGGCCTTCTGCTATTGCTGGGGATGGATCTTCATCCACGAACAGGACCAAGAAGACTACAAGTAGTTTCAAACAACAATCGACTGTTAAACAATCCCTTGCAAGAGGTAGCAAGTATGACAGCTGTAACATAGTCGCTTGATAGCGATGCTAAAATTAGATCTGCGTCAAATATCAGCCATTAATGCAGTTAATTGAAGTCCTGTATCACCGCTACCAAATTACATCTTGGTTCCATTTTACTAGACAAGCAATTCCTTGCATATATCAGGATGTTAAAAAACAACAACCTATTTACTGGTCTACAAAATACTATTGGACCCATTGTCCACTTAACCACAAATATGTGGACAAGTGGAACTGGGCAAACTACAGATTACGTAACTGTGACAGGCCATTTGGGCGGTGAATCATCTTCAGCAGCCTCTAACAAACAACTCCAACTCATTCAGAGGCAGGCTACTCTCTGTATCACTGGCTTTACTAAGAGGCATACCGCTAACAACTTGTTAGAAAAACTAAGGGATGTCATAGCAAAATAGCTTACTCTGCTTGGACTCTCCTCATGATCTGAGATTTCTGATCAACACAAATATTGTGAAAACATTACAGCTGGGTGAATTCCAACACGTCCCATGTTTTGCTGTCATAATCAAATTGATAGTACAGAGTTTTTAAGAAATGACAGTGGTGTGCAGGAGATGATGTTTGTGGCCCGAAAGATTTCGGAACATCTTTGGCATTCAGCAGCTGTATAAAGAATACTGCAGCACCTGCAAGAACAGTTCAATTTGCCCTGCCACCAGAAAGAGATAGTAGTAAGGTGGAACTCCACATAGGCGTGCGCACGGGAGGTGCCTGGTGCGCACAGGCACCCCCTAATGTCAGGCACCCCCCCCGCAGCACGTCACGCCGATCATCGCTGTCTGCTGCAGTAGCACACTGATACAGCGATGATCGTGATCGGATAACCTCCTCCTCGCGCTGCCCAACACCATTGATTTGATTCACTGTCTCCCTCCCGAGTCCCGCTGCGCTGCGCTACCGCCGCCGCCCGCCGGTCACACACTTACACACAGAGCTGCCTGTCACTGTCAGCTGTGCGGCAGCGGCTTCTTCCTGGACTGGTGGGCTGGCCACATACAGCCCAGCCCACCCACCGTCACTGTCATAAACTGACATAAACTGACTGCCTCGCGGTGTGAGTGTGACGTCATCACGTCACACCGCGCGCCCTCCCTTCCTTCCCGCCCTGGCTGAGTGGCTGCGCTGTGGGCTGTACTCCCGGCTCCCAGCTCCGGGCTAAGTAAAAAAGAAGTTAAATTAACAACACATGCTAATTTCAAGTGTGTGTGTGCCCTGCTCTGCCGCCCGGCCCGGACGTTGTCGACCGCTGGAGGGGGACTCAGAGAGGAAGACAGTAGTCGTCTCACCATCCTGCCTGATCCTCAGCCTGCCTAATGTGAGTGAGAGACTCACTGTCTCTCAATCTGTGTTCAGGCGGGGGTGGGGGTTGGGATAAAATTTACCACAATAAAATAAAGGTTTATCACACTATATATATATATATATATATATATAATGTGTGTGTATGTATATATATATATTTCTGCTGCAGGGTACACTGGGCCCCACTGGGAATTACATTGGGGTGTAGAGTAGGATCTTGATCCGAGGCACCAACAGGCTAAAAGCTTTGACTGTTCCCAGAATGCATAGCGCCGCTGCCGCATATAATGTTAGCTATTATGCATAAAATGGATTCTTATCTCAGTGGATTAATGTTACTGAGCATTTATGATATAATTAGCGCTGTCAACATTGAAACATTTGTATTTGTTTATGTATTATTATTAGTCTGGAGACGGGCACTGTGGTGACGTCCATATCCGACGCCTGACAGCGGGAGACGCCGTAGACCCGGCAGGAGATTTGTGGTGATGGGTGCACTATATAGGTGAGTGTTTGTGAATATGTCTGTTATCTTGATGAAAATGCTTATGCATTTGAAACGCTGACCAGAAGCTTTGCAGCGTCTAGTCCAGCACTCCTTAGATGTCACAGAGTAGTTGCCCGGGTGCCCTCAGTACGATGGTGTATGTGTGTATGTATATATATATATATATATATATATATTTATTATGTGTTGTTTTTTTTAGCTAAGCAATCAGTAGTTTACTGAGTGCACCTTTAGACTATAATCTATAGGTGCACTCGGTAAACTACTGATGCTTCATATATTCTCTCTACTATAGATATATAGATCAGTGAGAGGCTGCTGCACTCACAGGTCTTGTAATCCGTAAGCATGTTATATACTTGTCCACCTCATCTTAGCAGGACACTCCAGTCCATATACAGGTCAAAGTTTCATTTTATTGCATTACATTTTGTCAAGACATACAAAATTTTATGTAATGAAATGTTGACCTGTATATCTTTTAAAGTGATTTACAATACAGGCAATATAATATATCTGCTGTAATGTAGGGGGCAACGGTCAGATGTCAGCGAGGTCCCAGGCTTACAGCTTGTTAGGTTTAATAAACCTCTGCCAGCCCTCACTCTACACTCTATTCAAATTCCTTGTATTATTTAGTTTGCTTTGACTGCTAATATATGGGGCTGGCACGCCCAGTAGGCGGGGTTAGGCACGCCCAGTAGGCGGGTCTAGGCACGCCACTCCAGTCGTGCACCCCCTAATAAAATGTGCTGCGCACGCCTATGGAACTCCACCATTTACATGCTTCAGCAGATGGAAGAACAGCAAAAAATCATCCAAACCTACACAACAAACCATAACATTGGGAGAGGAGAGGCAATGTACCTTACTTCAGCATAGTGGAGAATACTTTGTTTTGTACAAGGTGCTTAAACCATTCTAAGTAGTCACCTGTGAAGTGAGTTCAGTCACTGCCAGCTTGAGACAGGTGATTCTCCTAATTAAAATTTTTGCGAAAATCAACTTGAGAATTTGAAGAAGATAAAGCAAAGCGATTCTGCTAAGTATGTCACACTTTTAGATCAAATCCTTTATTCACTTCACCAAGATCCAAAGTCAGTCAATATCTTGCAATGGGATCACAACATTTTGGCAACTGTGCTTGATCCCAGGTTTAAGTCATACGTCATGTCTTTCTTTCCAATTGACCAAGGGGGTCATTCCGAGTTGATTGTAGCTGTGCTAAATTTAGCACAGCTACGATCATGTTCCCAGACATGCAAGGGAATGCCCAGCACAGGGCTAGTCTGCCCTGCATATCTGTCCGCCTCCCCCCCCCCCCCCGCACAAGTACAAAAGCATCGCACAGCGGCGATGCTTTTGTACTTGTGGAGTAACTCCCGGCCAGCGCAGCTCCTGTGGCTGGCCGGGAGTTGATCGTCGCTGCCCCGGTCGCAGCGGCTGCGTGTGACATCCCGCACGGTCCGGCCACACCTGCGTGGACTGGACCGCGCCCCCATAACGGCGGCCAAATGCCGACATGTTGCCCCTCCCGCCCAGCAACCGCCTCTGCCTGTCAGTCAGGCAGAGGCGATCACTAGAGAACGATGGCCTTCGGCCGTCGGCATGCGCCGGCGCCGCAGTTCTGACCTGATCACTGCGCTGTGATAAACTGCAGCGAGCGATCGGGTCGGAATGACCCCCAAGTTCGCAGCTCAAGTGCTACATGACATAATGACATCTCCGCCTTCACTTTCTCTGGCAACTGCTGCTGTCAGGAAAAACTCAGCTTTCCCTAGAGGCCTAGTGGTGCTGCAGAGGAGACAGCATAACATTTTGACCATTTGGTCAGGTCTAAAAGAATTGCGTAAAATTAGTGACAACTCTACTGTAACGCCATCTGGTATGAACACTATTCAAAGAATGCTGTAGGGTTATTTAAATAACAGCATACAAGTAGGTATGTCACAGAGTCCCCTTGAGTACTGGAAGGAAAAAAGGCAATTTGGAGGCCCTTGTACAAACTTGCTTTGCATTACTTAAGCTGCCCACCCCCCAGTGTGTACTCAGAATGAGTTTTCAGCACAGCCGGCAACCTTGTCAGTGATTGGTGTAGGAGGCTACTTTCTCAAAATGTGGAGAAGATGATGTTCATCAAAATGAACTGGAAATTCCATGAGGAATTACCTTTACCAGCAATCACATCAAAGTATAGAGACATCTGTAATGGTGAATTCCAGCGGGGATGAATTAATATTGTTTGAGGATGATATACACACTGAAGAGTATGAGGATAATAATGGCAATGATATCTTGCCACTGTAGAGATCATAGACAACACTGTTAGCATAGCTGCCCCTGTTGCTGAACTGTCCTTTTTAATATCCAACATACGGTGGGTGGGAGGGCCCAAGGGCAATTCCATCTTGTACCACTTTTTTTTTTTGTCACTGCTGTGTGGCAATATTTCATAGATGTGTTATAAACTGCTGTGTGTGTGTGTGTCGCTGCTCTGTTGCTTAGTAACCAGCCAGCTTGCTTTAGGCTTTGTCCAAAATTGGAAAAAACAATATTATAACCTGTGAGGTGGCCAAAATTACTAGAAATTGAGTAGAAATGACTAGAAATTTATGGCATTGAGATTAATAATCCTGAAGTTAAAAAAAAGGCCCGAATTATGTGATTCTAAAAGTTTTTATAATTAAAAAAAAAAATACAGATCCAAAACACGAAGTTAATACAGATCCAAAACAAAAACACGGGGGTCGGAACACATCCACAATTGTTTGGAACCCACTAATCACTGGGCTAGGACTTCCCAGGGAACAAAGGTATTCTACAGTAGAAAAAGAGTTTCTAGCGCAATACATAGGACTTTTGGTACTACCTTTTAGATACAGAATTTACACTGGCCACTAATCATATAAAGTAACATTGGCTGTAGATTAATAATAAAGTAAATATGACTTACCGGTTCTTGGTGATACAGTCATTTTGCTTTAGAGGGGAATGTAGAGAATTTGTGTAAGTCCTTGCTACCTAATTTGGTCATACTAGGGGGAGGAATATGTGACTAGGTGGTCCTCTAGTGACTAGGTGGTGGCCATCATGTGGAAACCCATAATAAGCACTGCCATTTTAGATAAACCATTTCTCATGTACAGTAGTTGCCATCAGGGCCATAACTTGGTGTGTGCCAGTGGTGCCTTGCCCACAGCGCATATGCACTGTGGACACAGAACTGCTGGCAACAACCGCACTGCTGCGTTGCTACATTTTTATTTTCAGTCTGCCGCTAGCTACAGCGCCCAGCTACTCCTAACATAGGTAGCTAGGCGGCGGACAGCGCTACAGCTGAACTTCCAGTGCTTCGTCAACCTTCACCCCTCCCTGCTTCCCCTTCTGTATACACCCCAGCCCGCCCGCAGTGTACTGTGCTGTGAAGAGCTGCGGCGTTTGGGTGGCTGTGGGAGGGAGCATAGGACACTAAGCAGCAGTAGGAAATAATGTAAGTCAGCTTCTCCCTCCCTGTCTTCTCGCACAGACACTACACCTTAAGGTTATTGGGGTTTTTGTAAGGGGCTCTATGAGGCATAATGTATAAAGGCTCTACCTAGCATAATGTTAGGTGCTTTACCTGGCGTAATGTGTATAAGAGGCTCTACCTGGCATGTATAGGTGCTCTACATGGCATAATGTATAGATGCTCTACCTAGCATAATGTTAGGTGCTTTACCTGGCGTAATGTATATTAGGGGTACTACCTAGTGTAAGGTATAAATGGGGATCTACCTAGTGTAATGTTTATAAGGGGATCTACCTGGCATAACGTGTATAAGGGATACTACTATGTGGTGTAATGTGAATAATGGACACTACTGTGCGGCATTATGTGAATTGGCACTATTCTGTGGCATTGCCCCTTCCCCATGAAGCAGGGGCATTTTAAGAGAGGAGGAGGCCTGTGTGCAGCCTTCTGAATCAGGGGCCCCCTCCTCTCTGACCGAGGCAAAAGGTTTTAATACCTCTCCGGAGTCCCCCGGCGGTGCCATCCTTTTACGCAGCGGCAATAGAGTCTGAGCACAGACTCTATTACGCATGCGCAGACCTCCGCGAACATAACGCAGTGGCCATTTCCCAAAGATTTTTTTAATGCGCATGCACGAAACTACGGAAAAATGGCCGCCGTGACACGTTTACAGAGTTTTCAGCAGGCGCAATAGAGTTTGTTCCCCATAGTGTTCAGATTCTATTTCACTGCCGAGAAGGGATGGCTCCGATGGGGGACTCCAGAGAGGTAAGTATTAAACAAATCGGTGCAGTGTGTGCGGGGTGGGCCCCCCTGGACTCCCAGGCCTGTGTGCCTCGCACACACTGCACCCATTATAGATACGCCAGTGCCATGATTTGATGTCCCTATATTTTTCCACGTGCCTTAGACGCACACTGTCCCTGTTTTAAATATGGGGGTGGGGCACCAAAATGTCTAGTTATGGCATTGGTTGCCATGGTCCCCTGGACTATGGGTCTACAAGATCAACACCTACATCGGCCCAAGCAACTCCACCTAGGCATAGTGTGCATGTTAAGGGGGCCGTGGAGTGGTCTCGATAGGGATTTACATGATAAGTAACCTGCCAAAAAGCAGAAATAAAGCAATGTTTCTGTATATTGATATTCAACATTGATAATAATTAAATAGGAAATGCTCATACATTCAAAGGTTCTTAAATAGCAATTTAATGTATACCTATTTTGATTGTCACAATGAATCTAGTATGATCTTGATGTTCAGTTTGTACATAACAGAGTTTAAAATTGTTCTATTCACATTTAATATAAGAAACTTCAGCAGAGTTAGTTTTTCTCAATAGAGATCACAAAATACAGTAGGGGCAGACACAAACTTCAATGCAAATCATCTGTAATTGCTATCTCATTGCAGGTATTTGCCCCTCAAGAGCTGACCACAACCCTACTGTCCATATGTACACTTGGGTGTCAGGGAGACTCCCTGAAATCATAGCAATCTCCCTGAATCCCTTAAGAGTCTACAAATCTCCCTGCACCTTACTCCCATTATGTAGCGCAGTGGCGGAACTAGCGAGTGGTGGGCCCATGTGCGACAAAATGCTTTGGGTCCCCCCCATCTAAGTCCACCGCCTCACCCCTGGAGAGGATCTGGTGAGGGGGACCTGCTCAGGGCCAGAGAAATGGATACCTAGCAACAGTGCTGTAATTAGTCATTTTAGTGCTGTGTGTAAGAAATGGCATCGGAGCCCCGCCCCTCTATGTAAAACAGGGGCAGTGCGCGCCGCAGGCACGCGAAAAAAATAGGGGCGTGGCTTCATGGGGAAGGGGTGTGGCCACAAAATAATATCAATTCATATAACAGTGCACAGTAGTCTCCATTATTCAAATTACGCCGCACGGTAGTACCACTACACCAGGTAGAGACCCTTTTACACATTATGGCGGACAGCTTCCCCTTTTTTACACATTACGGCAGATAGCATCCCCCTTTTTACACATTACGGCAGACAGCGTCCCCTTTTTACACATTACGACAGACAGTGGGCTCTTTTTACACATTACGACAGACAGCGTCCCCTTTTTTACACATTACGGCAGACAGCGTCCCTTTTTTACACATTACGGCAGACAGCGTCCCTTTTTTACACATTATGGCAGACAGCGTCCCCTTTTTACACATTACGGCAGACAGCGTCCCCTTTTTACACATTACAACAGACAGCGTCCCCTTTTTTACACATTACGGCAGACAGCGTCCCATTTTTTGCATATTACGGCAGACAGCGTCCCATTTGTTATACATTACGGCAGACAGCGTCCCATTTTTTACACATTACGGCAGACAGCGTCCCCCTTTTTACACATTACGGCAGACAGCATCCCCTTTTTACACATTACGACAGACAGTGTGCCCTTTTTACACATTACGACAGACAGCGTCCCCTTTTTTACACATTACGGCAGACAGCGTCCCTTTTTTACACATTACAGCAGACAGCGTCCCCTTTTTACACATTACGGCAGACAGCGTCCCATTTTTACACATTACGACAGACAGCGTCCTCTTTTTTACACATTACGGCAGACGGCGTCCCTTTTTTACACATTACAGCAGTCAGCGTCCCCTTTTTACACATTACGGCAGACAGTGTCCCATTTTTTGCACATTACGGCAGACAGCGTCCCATTTATTACACATTACAGCAGACAGCGTCCCATTTTTTGCATATTACGGCAGACAGCGTCCCATTTATTACACATTACGGCAGACAGCGTCCCATTATTTACACATTATGGCAGACAGCGCCCCCTTTTTACACTTTACGGCACACAGCGGGGTATATTTACTAAGGTCCCGATTTTGACCGAGATGCCGTTTTTTCATCAAAGTGTCATCTCGGTAATTTACTAAGCAATAATCACGGCAGTGATGAGGGCATTCGTAATTTTTTGGAAGTCCAAGAAAAAAATTACGAATGAATACACCATCGGTCAAAACGCGGCTGTTTAAGTATGAATCTCGGTAATTTACTAAGAAGTGCAAAGCAAAAAAAAAAAAAAACACTGCCGTGAAAAATTACAACTCGTAAAAAAGTGCTAAAAAAAAACAGACCTGCTTTTTTAATCCGTGATTGTATAGGCATGCAGGGATCCATGAGATCCGTGCATGTATATCAGTGGGAAGGGGTGGGAAAGTGGTTATTTTCTTAAAAAAAATAGCGTGGGGTCCCCCCTCCTAAGCATAACCAGCCTCGGGCTCTTTGAGCCGATCCTGGTTGCAGAAATATGGTGAAAAAATTGACAGGGGTTCCCCCATATTTAAGCAACCAGCATCGGGCTCTGCGCCTGGTCCTGGTTCCAAAAATACGGGGGACAAAAAGAGTAGGGGTCCCCCGTATTTTTAAAACCAGCACCGGGCTCCACTAGCTGGACAGATAATGCCACAGCCGGGGGTCACTTTTATATAGTGCCCTGCGGCCGTGGCATCAAAAATCCAACTAGTCACCCCTGGCCGGGGTACCCTGGGGGAGTGGGGACCCCTTCAATCAAGGGGTCCCCCCCCCCAGCCACCCAAGGGCCAGGGGTGAAGCCCAAGGCTGTCCCCCCCATCCAATTGGCTGCGGATGGGGGGCTGATAGCCTTTTTTGAAAATGAAAAGATATTGTTTTTAGTAGCAGTACTACAAGGCCCACCAAGCCTCCCCCGCATGCTGGTACTTGGAGAACCACAAGTACCAGCATGCGGCGGAAAAACGGGCCCGCTGGTACCTGTAGTACTACTACTAAAAAAATACCCCAAAAAAGACAAGACACACACACCTTGAAAGTAAAGATTTATTACATACATCCACACAAACATACATACATACTTACCTTATGTTCACACGAGGATCGGTCCTCTTCTCCAGTAGAATCCAAGGGGTACCTGTTGAATAAATTCTACTCACCAGCTCCAGGGTCCCAGGCTCCTCGTAGCATCCATTTGTAATCCACGTACTTGATTAAAAAAAAAAACGGAGAGCCGAGCCACGCACTGAAAGGGGACCCATGTTTTCACATGGGCCCCCTTTCCCCGAATGCCAGAAACCCACTCTGACTGATGTCTAAGTGGGTTTCTTCAGCCAATCAGGGAGCGCCACGTTGTAGCACCCTCCTGATCGGCTGTGTGCTCCTGTACTGTCTGACAGGCGGCACACGGCAGTGTTACAATGTAGCGCCTATGCGCTCCATTGTAACCAATGGTGGGAACTTTGTGGTCAGCGGTGAGGTCACTTTCGGTCAACCGCTGACTACAAAGTTCCCACCATTGGTTACAATGGAGCGCATAGGCGCTACATTGTAACACTGCCGTGTGCCGCCTGTCAGACAGTACAGGAGCACACAGCCGATCAGGAGGGTGCTACAACGTGGCGCTCCCTGATTGGCTGAAGAAACCCACTTAGACATCAGTCAGAGTGGGTTTCTGGCATTCGGGGAAAGGGGGCCCATGTGAAAACATGGGTCCCCTTTCAGTGCGTGGCTCGGCTCTCCGTTTTTTTTTTTTAATCAAGTACGTGGATTACAAATGGATGCTACGAGGAGCCTGGTACCCTGGATCTGGTGAGTAGAATTTATTCAACAGGTACCCCATGGATTCTACTGGAGAAGAGGACCGACCCTCGTGTGAACATAAGGTAAGTATGTATGTATGTTTGTGTGGATGCATGTAATAAAACTTTACTTTCAAGGTGTGTGTGTCTTGTCTTTTTTGGGGTATTTTTTTAGTAGTAGTACTACAGGTACCAGCGGGCCCGTTTTTCCGCCGCATGCTGGTACTTGTGGGTCTCCAAGTACCAGCATGCGGGGGAGGCTTGCTGGGCCTTGTAGTACTGCTACTAAAAGCAATATCTTTTCATTTTCACAAAAGGCTATCAGCCCCCCATCCGCAGCCAATTGGATGGGGGGGACAGCCTCGGGCTTCACCCCTGGCCCTTGGGTGGCTGGGGGGGGACCCCTTGATTGAAGGGGTCCCCACTCCCCCAGGGTACCCCGGCCAGGGGTGACTAGTTGGATTTTTGATGCCACGGCCGCAGGGCACTATATAAAAGTGACCCCCGGCTGTGGCATTATCTGTCCAGTTAGTGGAGCCCGGTGCTGGTTTTAGAAATACGGGGGGACCCCTACTCTTTTTGTCCCCCGTATTTTTGGAACCAGGACCAGGCGCAGAGCCCGATGCTGGTTGCTTAAATATGGGGGAACCCCTGTCATTTTTCCCCCCATATTTCTGCAACCATGGTCGGCTCAAAGAGCCCGAGGCTGGTTATGCTTAGGAGGGGGGACCCCACGCATTTTTTTTCTCCGTTTTACAGTGTTTATTTAAAAAAAAAAAAAAATGAACCCCAGCACGGATCACACAGATCCGGCCGAGATTCATTGTGATAAAGTCGGCAGTGTTTTGCTAATCACTGCCGTAAAAAACGGGAAAAAAACACGAATGACATCGACATCGGAACAAATGAAAAATCCGAATACGACAGCTTAGTAAATTAGGCGTAATAAATTCAAAAAGTTGCAGTTTTACACTTTCGATGTCATTCGTGATTGAACTTTGACCTTTTTCCGAAAATTACGAATGTTAGTAAATATACCCCAGCGTCCCTTTTTTACACATTACAACAGACAGCGTCCCATTTTTACACATTACGGCAGACAGCGTCCCATTTTTTGCACATTACGGCAGACAGCGTCCCATTTATTACACATTACGGCAGACAGCGTCCCATTTATTACACATTACGGCAGACAGCGTCCCATTTTTTGCATATTACGGCAGACAGCGTCTCATTTATTATACTTTACGGCAGACAGCGTCCCATGTTTTGCACATTACGGCAGACAGCGTCCCATTTATTACACATTACGGCAGACAGCGTCCCATTTTTTGCATATTAAGGCATACAGCGTCCCATTTATTATACATTACGGCAGACAGCGTCCCATGTTTTGCACATTACGGCAAACAGGATAGATAGATAGATAGATAGATAGATAGATAGATAGATAGATAGATAGATAGATAGAAGATAGAATAGGTATACTTATCGTTTCCGCTGGCTCAGGCTACTCGTGCAGCTTCTGTTCTGGCAGGGGAGAAGAAGGAGGAGGAGGGGTGGAGGAGGGAGCCGCAGCAGCGCTATGTCATTGGTAGAAGCGCTGCAGCTGCTGGACCTCTCCTTTACCATAGGCTGCCCTCCGCCACTGTGAATGCTGGGATGCGATGCGCCGGTGCGCGCATCATCTCCTCGGCGGCGGCGGAACACAGCGGCAACCAGGCGGCATGTAATGAGTCAGTTTGACTCATTACATGTCGTTCTGGCTGCGGGCCCCTTGACAGTTGCGGGCCCCAGTGCAAGGCACCGCCTGCACTGGCGCTAGTTCCGCCTCTGATGTAGCGGTTATATTCTTGGGGGAAAAAATGTAATTAGAGATATACACATTCAAATAGGATCATCAGTGCCATATCCCTGCATTGGTTATAAGGCAATGATCCCTATGGCTACATGCATTTATAAATAAGGTTTCTTGTGGCCACTTAAATGGAACCACTTGTAAAATACAATACATGAGCAACCCTTGAAAAGTATCAATGTCTTTTCATCAACAAGTAGATCTTACTAATTACTTTGGGGCTCATTTACATTTGGCTGCAAGTTATTTTTATGACACGTCTGTCAAATGTAGCAGTACATGTCCACGCTTATACAGTAGGTGTTACTTTCGCAATCTCACTGAAATGCTTTTTCAAAAGTAGGCAAGTATGCTTTGTATTGCAGTCTCCATAGTATTTATGTTAGCGTTCCTGCAACAACTTCATCATAAGTACTGAACTGTTGAACTTGTAAATTCTAAGGTTAAAGACAACTCAAGCTAGTCAGTTTAGGTGCTCTGTTTAAATTTCAATACAGACCTGTTTTTTGAAGTCAGCGGCTATTGTTATAAATGCTATTATGCTGTTATGCAAGCGTGTAATGCACAATATGATATGCAAATAGAATCTATCTGATGTGTCCGGCTGCTGATGTTAAGAGCTTAATACTTTTTCATTAATGCGATGTGAGTGTGCAATGGAATTCTAAAAAATATATGACTGCAAGGAATACACAAAATATTTTCAAGGATTTCCACAAAACTAAATATTGAGGAGTTCATATTTAGCAAAAGATTGTGCAGACATTTTTATTCCAAAGAAACTGTGTAGCTTGATTGGAAGTAAGGAACAAGTTGTTGGGTGACTTTAGGTTGAGCTAATGTGTATTCTAAATAATTTAGAGGAAAAGTTACACATTTAGCCTAAACGCTTTTAATAGCCTGCAGATATACAAGGCCTGATTCAGAGGACGATGCAAAAAGGTAAATTTACTAAGGTGGGAGTTTATTTAGAATTGGTGATGTTGCTCATAGCAACCAATCAGATTCTACTTAACATTTATCTAGCTGCTTCTAGACGATAATAGATAGAATCTGATTGGTTGCTATGGGCAACATCACCAGTTCCAAGAAATTCCCACCTTAGTAAATTTACCCCAAAGTGTTCACAATGCTGATGTTTGCGCAGTTGAGTGATTATTGTTGTACTACACATGCATCTGGGTTGCATGGTACATCTGCTACAATGGTCAAGAGATGTCGGTCTCAGTGAGAATATTTTCGCAGTGTGATTGACAGTACGTGAGAGCTTATGAGTTGGTAGCGGAGGAAGTGGTGGCTAGTCAAATGCGAGTATGTCGCAAGCGTTTTGTTGGTTTGTCACAGCCTGCAACTGGGGACTCATATGCCGTGTAATGGCTCTGGTAACTTACTTGCGATTGACATTCTGAATAATCAGGGTTGTTCTAAGGTCCCATGGTGCAACCGATTTTGCGCCTTTGTACATAAGCGGCGCCTGTGTACAAATCAACATATTTTTGAAGATCCTCTACATCCAAATATTCCATTGCACAGGCCAAGGGCGTAGCTAATAGAGATGAGCGCCTGAAATTTTTCGGGTTTTGTGTTTTGGTTTTGGGTTCGGTTCCGCGGCCGTGTTTTGGGTTCGACCGCGTTTTGGCAAAACCTCACCGAATTTTTTTTGTCGGATTCGGGTGTGTTTTGGATTCGGGTGTTTTTTTTCAAAAAACCCTAAAAAACAGCTTAAATCATAGAATTTGGGGGTCATTTTGATCCCAAAGTATTATTAACCTCAAAAACCATAATTTCCACTCATTTTCAGTCTATTCTGAATACCTCACACCTCACAATATTATTTTTAGTCCTAAAATTTGCACCTAGGTCGCTGGATGACTAAGCTAAGCGACCCTAGTGGCCGACACAAACACCGTGCCCATCTAGGAGTGGCACTGCAGTGTCACGCAGGATGGCCCTTCCAAAAAACCCTCCCCAAACAGCACATGACGCAAAGAAAAAAAGAGGCGCAATGAGGTAGCTGTGTGAGTAAGATAAGCGACCCTAGTGGCCGACACAAACACCGTGCCCATCTAGGAGTGGCACTGCAGTGTCACGCAGGATGGCCCTTCCAAAAAACCCTCCCCAAACAGCACATGACGCAAAGAAAAAAAGAGGCGCAATGAGGTAGCTGTGTGAGTAAGATAAGCGACCCTAGTGGCCGACACAAACACTGGGCCCATCTAGGAGTGGCACTGCAGTGTCACGCAGGATGTCCCTTCCAAAAAACCCTCCCCAAACAGCACATGACGCAAAGAAAAAAAGAGGCGCAATGAGGTAGCTGACTGTGTGAGTAAGATAAGCGACCCTAGTGGCCGACACAAACACCGGGCCCATCTAGGAGTGGCACTGCAGTGTCACGCAGGATGTCCCTTCCAAAAAACCCTCCCCAAACAGCACATGACGCAAAGAAAAAAAGAGGCGCAATGAGGTAGCTGACTGTGTGAGTAAGATAAGCGACCCTAGTGGCCGACACAAACACCGGGCCCATCTAGGAGTGGCACTGCAGTGTCACGCAGGATGTCCCTTCCAAAAAACCCTCCCCAAACAGCACATGACGCAAAGAAAAAAAGAGGCGCAATGAGGTAGCTGACTGTGTGAGTAAGATAAGCGACCCTAGTGGCCGACACAAACACCGGGCCCATCTAGGAGTGGCACTGCAGTGTCACGCAGGATGTCCCTTCCAAAAAACCCTCCCCAAACAGCACATGACGCAAAGAAAAAAAGAGGCGCAATGAGGTAGCTGACTGTGTGAGTAAGATAAGCGACCCTAGTGGCCGACACAAACACCGGGCCCATCTAGGAGTGGCACTGCAGTGTCACGCAGGATGTCCCTTCCAAAAAACTCTCCCCAAACAGCACATGACGCAAAGAAAAAAAGAGGCGCAATGAGGTAGCTGACTGTGTGAGTAAGATAAGCGACCCTAGTGGCCGACACAAACACCGGGCCCATCTAGGAGTGGCACTGCAGTGTCACGCAGGATGGCCCTTCCAAAAAACCCTCCCCAAACAGCACATGACGCAAAGAAAAAGAAAAGAAAAAAGAGGTGCAAGATGGAATTGTCCTTGGGCCCTCCCACCCACCCTTATGTTGTATAAACAGGACATGCACACTTTAACCAACCCATCATTTCAGTGACAGGGTCTGCCACACGACTGTGACTGATATGACGGGTTGGTTTGGACCCCCCCCAAAAAAGAAGCAATTAATCTCTCCTTGCACAAACTGGCTCTACAGAGGCAAGATGTCCACCTCATCATCATCCTCCGATATATCACCGTGTACATCCCCCTCCTCACAGATTATCAATTCGTCCCCACTGGAATCCACCATCTCAGCACCCTGTGTACTTTGTGGAGGCAATTGCTGCTGGTGAATGTCTCCACGGAGGAATTGATTATAATTCATTTTAATGAACATCATCTTCTCCACATTTTCTGGATGTAACCTCGTACGCCGATTGCTGACAAGGTGAGCGGCGGCACTAAACACTCTTTCGGAGTACACACTTGTGGGAGGGCAACTTAGGTAGAATAAAGCCAGTTTGTGCAAGGGCCTCCAAATTTCCTCTTTTTCCTGCCAGTATAAGTACGGACTGTGTGACGTGCCTACTTGGATGCGGTCACTCATATAATCCTCCACCATTCTTTCAATGGTGAGAGAATCATATGCAGTGACAGTAGACGACATGTCCGTAATCGTTGTCAGGTCCTTCAGTCCGGACCAGATGTCAGCATCAGCAGTCGCTCCAGACTGCCCTGCATCACCGCCAGCGGGTGGGCTCGGAATTCTGAGCCTTTTCCTCGCACCCCCAGTTGCGGGAGAATGTGAAGGAGGAGATGTTGTTGACAGGTCGCGTTCCGCTTGACTTGACAATTTTCTCACCAGCAGGTCTTTCAACCCCAGCAGACTTGTGTCTGCCGGAAAGAGAGATCCAAGGTAGGCTTTAAATCTAGGATCGAGCACGGTGGCCAAAATGTAGTGCTCTGATTTCAACAGATTGACCACCCGTGAATCCTTGTTAAGCGAATTAAGGGCTCCATCCACAAGTCCCACATGCCTAGCGGAATCGCTCCGTGTTAGCTCCTCCTTCAATGTCTCCAGCTTCTTCTGCAAAAGCCTGATGAGGGGAATGACCTGACTCAGGCTGGCAGTGTCTGAACTGACTTCACGTGTGGCAAGTTCAAAGGGCATCAGAACCTTGCACAACGTTGAAATCATTCTCCACTGCGCTTGAGACAGGTGCATTCCACCTCCTATATCGTGCTCAATTGTATAGGCTTGAATGGCCTTTTGCTGCTCCTCCAACCTCTGAAGCATATAGAGGGTTGAATTCCACCTCGTTACCACTTCTTGCTTCAGATGATGGCAGGGCAGGTTCAGTAGTTTTTGGTGGTGCTCCAGTTTTCTGTACGTGGTGCCTGTACGCCGAAAGTGTCCCGCAATTCTTCTGGCCACCGACAGCATCTCTTGCATGCCCCTGTCGTTTTTTAAAAAATTCTGCACCACCAAATTCAAGGTATGTGCAAAACATGGGACGTGCTGGAATTTGCCCAGATTTAATGCACACACAATATTGCTGGCGTTGTCCGATGCCACAAATCCACAGGAGAGTCCAATTGGGGTAAGCCATTCCGCGATGATCTTCCTCAGTTGCCGTAAGAGGTTTTCAGCTGTGTGCGTATTCTGGAAACCGGTGATACAAAGCGTAGCCTGCCTAGGAAAGAGTTGGCGTTTGCGAGATGCTGCTACTGGTGCCGCCGCTGCTGTTCTTGCGGCGGGAGTCCATACATCTACCCAGTGGGCTGTCACAGTCATATAGTCCTGACCCTGCCCTGCTCCACTTGTCCACATGTCCGTGGTTAAGTGGACATTGGGTACAGCTGCATTTTTTAGGACACTGGTGACTCTTTTTCTGAGGTCTGTGTACATTTTCGGTATCGCCTGCCTAGAGAAATGGAACCTAGATGGTATTTGGTACCGGGGACACAGTACCTCCAACAAGTCTCTAGTTGGCTCTGCAGTAATGATGGATACCGGAACCACGTTTCTCACCACCCAGGATGTCAAGGCCTCAGTTATCCGCTTTGCAGTAGGATGACTGCTGTGATATTTCATCTTCCTCGCAAAGGACTGTTGGACAGTCAATTGCTTGGTGGAAGTAGTACAAGTGGTCTTACGACTTCCCCTCTGGGATGACCATCGACTCCCAGCAGCAACAACAGCAGCGCCAGCAGCAGTAGGCGTTACACGCAAGGATGCATCGGAGGAATCCCAGGCAGGAGAGGAATCATCAGAATTGCCAGTGACATGGCCTGCAGGACTATTGGCATTCCTGGGGAAGGAGGAAATTGACACTGAGGGAGTTGGTGGGGTGGTTTGCGTGAGCTTGGTTACAAGAGAAAGGGATTTACTGGTCAGTGGACTGCTTCCGCTGTCGGCCCAAGTTTTTGAACTTGTCACTGACTTATTATGAATGCGCTGCAGGTGACGTATAGGGGAGGATGTTCCGAGGTGGTTAATGTCCTTACCCCTACTTATTACAGCTTGACAAAGGGAACACACGGCTTGACACCTGTTGTCCGCATTTCTGGTGAAATACTTCCACACCGAAGAGCTGATTTTTTTGGTATTTTCACCTGGCATGTCAACGGCCATATTCCTCCCACGGACAACAGGTGTCTCCCCGGGTGCCTGACTTAAACAAACCACCTCACCATCAGAATCCTCCTGGTCAATTTCCTCCCCAGCGCCAGCAACACCCATATCCTCCTCATCCTGGTGTACTTCAACACTGACATCTTCAATCTGACTATCAGGAACTGGACTGCGGGTGCTCCTTCCATCACTTGCAGGGGGCGTGCAAATGGTGGAAGGCGCATGCTCTTCACGTCCAGTGTTGGGAAGGTCAGGCATCGCAACCGACACAATTGGAGTCGGACTCTCCTTGTGGATTTGGGATTTCGAAGAACGCACAGTTCTTTGCGGTGCTACTGCTTTTGCCAGCTTGAGTCTTTTCATTTTTCTAGCGAGAGGCTGAGTGCTTCCATCCTCATGTGAAGCTGAACCACTAGCCATGAACATAGGCCAGGGCCTCAGCCGTTCCTTGCCACTCCGTGTGGTAAATGGCATATTGGCAAGTTTACGCTTCTCCTCCGACAATTTTATTTTAGGTTTTGGAGTCCTTTTTTTACTGATATTTGGTGTTTTGGATTTGACATGCTCTGTACTATGACATTGGGCATCGGCCTTGGCAGACGACGTTGCTGGCATTTCATGGTCTCGGCCATGACTAGTGGCAGCAGCTTCAGCACGAGGTGGAAGTGGATCTTGATCTTTCCCTAATTTTGGAACCTCAACATTTTTGTTCTCCATATTTTAATAGGCACAACTAAAAGGCACCTCAGGTAAACAATGGAGATGGATGGATACTAGTATACAATTATGGATGGACTGCCGAGTGCCGACACAGAGGTAGCTACAGCCGTGGACTACTGTACTGTGTCTGCTGCTAATATAGACTGGTTAATAAAGAGATGTAGTATGTATGTATAAAGAAGAAAGAAAAAAAAAACCACGGGTAGGTGGTATACAATTATGGACGGACTGCCGAGTGCCGACACAGAGGTAGCTACAGCCGTGGACTACTGTACTGTGTCTGCTGCTAATATAGACTGGTTGATAAAGAGATGTAGTATGTATGTATAAAGAAGAAAGAAAAAAAAACCACGGGTAGGTGGTATACAATTATGGATGGACTGCCGAGTGCCGACACAGAGGTAGCTACAGCCGTGGACTACTGTACTGTGTCTGCTGCTAATATAGACTGGTTGATAAAGAGATGTAGTATGTATGTATAAAGAAGAAAGAAAAAAAAACCACGGGTAGGTGGTATACAATTATGGACGGACTGCCGAGTGCCGACACAGAGGTAGCTACAGCCGTGGACTACTGTACTGTGTCTGCTGCTAATATAGACTGGTTGATAAAGAGATGTAGTATGTATGTATAAAGAAGAAAGAAAAAAAAACCACGGGTAGGTGGTATACAATTATGGACGGACTGCCGAGTGCCGACACAGAGGTAGCTACAGCCGTGGACTACTGTACTCTGTCTGCTGCTAATATAGAATGGTTGATAAAGAGATGTAGTATGTATGTATAAAGAAGAAAGAAAAAAAAACCACGGGTAGGTGGTATACAATTATGGACGGACTGCCGAGTGCCGACACAGAGGTAGCTACAGCCGTGGACTACCGTACTGTACTGTGTCTGCTGCTACTATAGACTGGTTGATAATGAGATGTAGTATGTATGTATAAAGAAGAAAGAAAAAAAAACCACGGGTAGGTGGTATACAATTATGGATGGACTGCCGAGTGCCGACACAGAGGTAGCTACAGCCGTGGACTACTGTACTGTGTCTGCTGCTAATATAGACTGGTTGATAAAGAGATGTAGTATGTATGTATAAAGAAGAAAGAAAAAAAAACCACGGGTAGGTGGTATACAATTATGGACGGACTGCCGAGTGCCGACACAGAGGTAGCTACAGCCGTGGACTACTGTACTGTGTCTGCTGCTAATATAGACTGGTTGATAATGAGATGTAGTATGTATGTATAAAGAAGAAAGAAAAAAAAACCACGGGTAGGTGGTATACAATTATGGATGGACTGCCGAGTGCCGACACAGAGGTAGCTACAGCCGTGAACTACCGTACTGTGTCTGCTGCGACTGGATGATAAATAATGATATAAAAAATATATATATATCACTACTGCAGCCGGACAGGTATATATTATATAATGACGGACCTGCTGGACACTGTCTGTCAGCAGAATGAGTTTTTTATAGAATAAAAAAAAAAACACCACACAAGTCACACGACGAGTGTTTAACTTTTTCAGGCAATCACAATATAGTATACTACTAACTATACTGGTGGTCAGTGTGGTCAGGTCACTGGTCAGTCACACTGGCAGTGGCACTCCTGCAGCAAAAGTGTGCACTGTTTAATTTTAATAATATGTACTCCTGGCTCCTGCTATAACCTATAACTGGCAGTGCTCCCCAGTCTCCCCCACAATTATAAGCTGTGTGAGCACAGTCAGATATATACATAGATGATGCAGCACACTGGGCTGAGCAGTGCACACAGATATGGTATGTGACTGAGTCACTGTGTATCGTTTTTTTCAGGCAGAGAACGGATTATATTAAATAAAACTGCACTGTCTGGTGGTCACTGTGGTCAGTCACTACTAAACTCTGCACTCTCTACAGTACTCCTAAGCTCCAGTAAATCAAGTGTCTCTGTTTAAAATCAATCTCACTCTCTCTCTTCTAATCTAAATGGAGAGGACGCCAGCCACGTCCTCTCCCTATGAATCTCAATGCACGTGTGAAAATGGCGGCGACGCGCGGCTCCTTATATAGAATCCGAGTCTCGCGATAGAATCCGAGCCTCGCGAGAATCCGACAGCGTCATGATGACGTTCGGGCGCGCTCGGGTTAACCGAGCAAGGCGGGAAGATCCGAGTCGCTCGGACCCGTGAAAAAAAACATGAAGTTCGGGCGGGTTCGGATTCCGAGGAACCGAACCCGCTCATCTCTAGTAGCTAATATAGGTTCTGGGAATTCAGCTGCTATGGGGCCCAGAGCTGAGAGGGCCCCACCTTTCCTGTCACAGTTACAGTACATGTGTTATATACATTTTCCACCATTGGGTGGTACATAGGGACCCTTACAAACTTTTGCCTTTCGGCCTACAATATATATAGTTTCTCCCCTGGACCTGCTCATTGTACTGTGGTATAAAATTAACTGGAGGGCATTATAATGTTACCTACAGTAATATGAACTGGGTTTCTGTAATGTGGCACAATATGAAATGGAGGCACTGTATATAGTAATGTGAATTAGAGGCACTGTATTGCATAATGTGTACTGGCAGCCCTACAATGTTTACAAAATTTGGTTTATAAAATAAACTAGGGCAGTACTTTAGGGCATAACATTAACAAAGGCACTATTGTAGTTCAGTACATGAACTAGGGCACTATTGTGGGGCATACAATGAATAACTGATGCAGAGAGATATCTCTAGAAGCATTCGGACAGGGGCCCCTTCAAAATGTTGCTATGGGTCCTACAAAGTTCTAGCTATGCCCCTGGCACTGGGCCAAATTCTCATACTCAGCTACAATGAGTGTACATTCTTTATGTACAGTATTCAGGGTAGATATCTAACCCAGACAGTGACCATTGAAGTGTTTTAAGACTGAATTGAACCCTTTGTTATGTATTGGGCTAACAGTCTAATTCTGTTGGTATAACCATAAAATGTGAATAGACACATGAATTGCAAGCTTAAGTTATTTGACTACTGGCAGATCCTCACAGCTCACAATATTTTTCACTAATATTGGACAAAAGCTGGCTGGCTAAACTATGCAACAGAACAGCGACACACACATGGCAACTATTTCTGTTTAAAAATGTGTTGCAAATTAGTAATGTATCAGAGTAATAACCAAAAATGCAAAAAACATCACCAGTGCCCCCAAAAATCCAGCCCCGAAAAGTGGTGCTAGATGGAATTGTCCTTCGGCCCTCTCACTCACCTTAATAATTGATATTAAAAAGGTTATGCGCAGTTTAACGAACCAAGCACTTCAGCAACAAGGACTGCCATTTCTGTGGCTGAAGTGCTTGGTTTGTTTGGGCCTCCACAAAACAAGCTACCAATGGTCTTAAGGCAGCTAAGCTAACAGTGTTGTCTATGATCTATTCAGTGGCAAGATGTCATCATCCTCACCCTCATCAGTGTGTATATCATCCTCAATATTAATTCGTGGGCAGCATGGATGGTGGAATGGTTAGCATTACTGCATCACACCAATGAGGTCATGGGTTCGATTCCCACTATGCCCTAAATCTGTGGAGTTTGTATATTCTCCCATTGCTTACTTGGGTTTCCTCCAGGTACTTTGGTTTCCTCCCACAATCCAAAAATATACTGGTAGCTTAATTGGTTTGCAATGAAATTAACTCTAGCGTGAATGTGTGTACATTCACGCTAGAGTTCACGTAGGGAATATAGATTGTAAACTCCACTGGGGCAAGGACTGATGTGAATGGCAAATTATTCTCTGTAAAGTGCAGTGGAATATATGTGCGCTTTATAAATAACTGGTAATACATAGTAATTGCCGGTAAAGGTCTTCCTTGTGGAATTTCCAGTTCATTTTGATGAACATCATCATTTCCACATTTTGAGCAAGTAACCTCCTACGCTGATCACTGGCAGGTTTCCCAGCTGTTCTGAAAACTCTTTCTGAGTACACATTGAAATGTGGGCATCTCAAGAAATGCAAAATGAGTTTGTACAAGGGCTTCCAAATTGCCTGTACTACTTCCAATTCTCAAATTAACTTTGTGAAATACCTGTTTTACGCTGTCATTTAAGTAATCCTCCATCATGATTTGGCTCATGTCTGTAACAGATGGAGTTACGGTAGAGGCGTCACTAATTTTGGGCAAATCTTTTAGACCTGACCAGATGTCAAAATGTTGTGTTGATGCCTCTGCATCACCACTGGGTCTCTTGGGAAAGTTTTTTCCTGACATCAGCAATTTCCAGACAAACTAAAGGAGGAGACGTCATTGTGCCATGTACAACTTGAACTACTCACCAGGAGCTCTTTGCATCTATTAAGATCTGGGTCAGTTGGAAAGAAAACCACAATGTATGACATATCTAGGATCGCCAAAATGTAGTGATCTGATTTCAAGATATTGACAACCCTTGGATCCTGTTGAATGAATAAAGAACTTGATCTACAAGTGTGACATACTTAGCAGAATTGCTGTGTTTCATCTCCTCCAAATTCTCAAGCTGCTTTTCTAAAAGTCTAATTAGGGAAATCACCTAACTCAAGCTGGCAAGCTGAACTCACTTCACAGATGACTACTTCGAATGGTTTTAGCACCTTGCACAACACAGAAAGTATTACCTCCCCCTCCTCTCCCAATGTTATGGTTTGTTGTATAGCTTTGGATCGATTACTGTTCTTCCATCTGCTGAAGCATATAAAGGGTGGATATCCACCTTGTTACTATGTCTTGCTTCAGTTGGTGGCAGGGCAAATTGAACTGTTCTTGTAGGTGCTTTCGTCTCCTGCATGCCCTGGTCATTCCTTAAACAATTCTGTACCACCAATTTGATTGTGTAAGCAAAACATGGGACGTGTTGGAATTCACTCAGCTGTAATACTCTCACAATATTTGTGGTGTTATCAGAAATCACAAATCCTGAAGAGAGTCCAAGCAGGGTAAGCCATTAGCTATGATATCCCTGAGTTTTTATAAGAGGTTGTCAGTGTTATGCCTCTTATTTATGCCAGTGATACAGAGAGTAGCAGGGGCAAATGCAGGATTTCTGGAGGGGGGTTTCCAAATGTTTGATTTTAGAATTATTGTCACCAGCCCATGAAGGGTACATAATTAGTATGTAACAATTTATGGTCTGCCCCAAACGAAGTGCAGTTTATGTAATACAGATGGGTCCTCTGTTATCTTGACTGTTTCTGCGCCTAGACAGAGGTTTAGTCATGCCTAGGTTGCTGAGTTTAATCACGGACAGGCGCGTTGAGGCATGACTAGATACTCAGCATGCAATACACATCTCCACCACTGGGTGGCTATTGCTTCACTAATCCAGTACTTTAGTTTGAATAGCGGCAGATTGATCTACAGTACAAGCTCTGGCAAATGGTCAGTGACGACTGTAATGTTAATATACAGTCCTGTACTGCATAGTGTACACACAGATGGTGACCAGTGGTCAGACGGACAGAGTAAAAAAGAAAAAAATTGTTTATTCAGATGCAAACAAACGTGTTAAAACACTTGTGTATGCAGACGCAACTAATGTGTGAACACTTGTGTATGTAGACACAACTAATGTGTGAAAGGATTAATGTAGCTCATTGACTTTACAGTATGTACAGTGCACGAAATGAGTGTCCGAGTCCCCTAATGGCATACACAAACACCAATGGGAAGGAATCGCTCTTTGCAGTACTTTTACACATGAACTTAAAAATCTTCCATGCAGTGCTGTGGGCTAGCGATGAAGGCTTCCATCTGCCACGCTGAGAGTCCCGGGTTCGATTCCCAAAGTGTCAATCTTTTTTTTTTTTTCTGTTCCCGTGCCATTCGCTTTATCATTATTATTTTTTCTGTGCAATCCATTGTAAAACATTCAAAGGAAGGGTGCACACAGGTTTCACACAAATCGGGGTAAATCTGCAGGAGTGACTCATTCGCTACCTAAAATACACAGCGGTAATGAGCACCTATAGACATACCAGTAAATATAAATTAGTGTATTCTGACGCAACTAACTGTTCGAGCAACACAGTACGGTAGATCGTCGGCATTAGAGAATCTGTGTTGTGAGAATCTGTGTTGTACATTATAAGCTGTTCATGCTAATTAGTACTCTAATAGAAAAAACTGTACAGAGATACTAGTAGTGTACTAATTAGCACGAACAGCTTGTAACGTAGAGTGGCAAGTTTAATCTTTCTATGTATAATGGAGAGAGATAAAAGCTCCTCCCTAAGTTCCTGGATGCCAAATCACTGTACTTAGTATCTCTGTACAGTATGTTCTATTAGGGTACTAATTAGCTGTTCATGCTAATTAGTACTCTAATAGAAAATACTGTACAGAGATACACTAAGGATAGTGATTTGGCATCCAGGAACTTAGGGAGGAGCTTTTATCTCTCTCCATTATACATAGAAAGATTAAACTTGCCACTTTACGTTACAAGCTGTTCGTGCTAATTAGTACACTACTAGTGTACTAATTAGCATGAGCAGCTTGTAACATACATCTGCAGGTTATTCTGTGCAATTGATAGACACAGAAATGTATATATGACCACTTACAGGGGCAGAAAGAGAATCTGCAATCCCAGTGTTAACTGCTGTAAATTCTCAGGATTGGATTACAACAACCACGGACTGCTGAGAAATTCTCTAGACAGGGACAGAACAGCTATACAATAGAGCCACCAACGAGCTATAAGTACGGGAGCACATTTTATAAAGCTCATGTGGTGGAAGTGTATTTTCCAGACGTGACTATAAATATTTTCTGCAGGATATTACAAATAAACGGTCATAATAGCTTGCCAATGACGTTTTAATACCTGCAGCCTCAGTGGCAACTGTTGCAATATTTAGGATAAAATTGTAAGAGCCGTGGTTTGTTGCAATTTTTGAGACCGCAACAGATACAAACTAACCATCCTGTTAAATTAAACTGGCATAATACACTGGATGTGAAAGATCTTGTGTAAACAAATATACACAGCAGACAGCTCACATCTATTGAATAAGAATTTACAAGGTAAAGCCGTTCTCTGACTAACAAATGTCCTCTGCAGGTCATTCTGAGTAATTGATAGACATAGAAATGTATATTTGACCACCTACAGAGGCAGAAAGAGAATCTGCAATCCCAGTGTTATCTGTTATAAATTCTCAGGATTGTATCATAACAACCACGGACTGCTGGGAAACCTTCTAGACAGCGACAGAATAGCTACGTGATAGAGCCACCAATGAGCTATAATTACTGAAGTATATGCTACAACAAATGTTTAGAGACACTGGGGTATATTTACTAAGGTCCCGATTTTGACCGGATGCCGTTTTTTCTTCAAAGTGTCATTTCGGTAATTTACTAAGCAAAAATCTCGGCAGTGATGAGGGCATTCGTAATATTTTGGAAGTCCTAGGAAAAAATAACGAATCAATACACCATCGGTCAAATACGCCTGCAATTTGGTAGAAATCGGTAATTTACTAAAAAGTGCAAATCACAAACACTGCCGACAATAGCCAAACACTGCCGTGCAGAAATACAATTCGTGAAAAAGTGCTAAAAAAAACCAGACCTGCTTTTTTATCCCGTGTTTGGATAGGCATGCAGGGATCCATGAGATCCGTGCATGTTTATCAGTGGGAAGGGGATGGGAAAGTGTGTATTTTTTTTTTTAAATTGCGTGGGGTCCCCCCTCCTAAGCAAAACCAGCCTCGGGCTCTTTGAGCCGGTCCTGGTTGCAAAAATATGGGGGGGGGAAATGATAGAGGTTCCCCCATATTTAAACAACCAGCACCGGGCTCTGCGCCTGGTCCTGGTTCCAAAAATACGGGGGACAAAAAGCGTAGGGATCCCCCGTATTTCTGAAACCAGCACCGGGCTACACTAGCCAGATACATAATGCCACAGCCGGGGGACACTTTTATATAGCTCCAGGCGGCCCTGGCATTACATAACCAACTAGTCACCCCTGGCCGGGGTACCCTGGAGGAGTGGGGACCCCTTCAATCAAGGGGTCCCCCCCCTTCAGCCACCCAAGGACCAGGGGTGAAGCCCGAGGCGGTCCCCCCATCCAAGGGCTGCGGATGGGAGGCTGATAGCCATTGTGTAAAAAAATGAATATTGTTTTTAGTAGCAGTACTACAAGTCCCAGCAAGCCTCCCCCGCAAGCTGGTACTTGGAGAACCACAAGTACCAGCATGCGGAGGAAAACCGGTCCCGCTGGTACCTGTAGTACTACTACTAAAAAAATACCCCAATAAAAACATAAGACACACACCTTGAAAGTAAAACTTTAATACATACATCCACACCTCCATATACACATACTTACCTATGTTCACACGCGGGTCGGTCCTCTTCTCCATGTAGAATCCATGGTGTACCTGTGGAAAAAATTATACTCACATACTCCAGTGTAGAAGCCTCTTCTTCTTGTAATCCATTTGTAATCCAGGTACTTGTCAAAATAAAAAAACGGACACCCGACCTCGCACTGAAAGGGGCCCCATGTTTTCACATGGGACCCCTTTCCCCGAATGCCAGAAACCCCCTCTGACTTATGTCTAAGAGGGTTTCTTCAGCCAATCAGGGAGCGCCACGTTGTGGCACCCTCCTGATTGGCTGTGTGCTCCTGTACTGTATGACAGGCGGCACACGGCAGTGTTACAATGTAGCGCCTATGCGCTCCATTGTAACCAATGGTGGGAACTTTGTGGTCAGCGGTGAGGTTACTTTCGGTCACCCGTTGACCACAAAGTTCCCACCATTGGTTATAATGGAGCGCATAGGCGCTACATTGTAACACTGCCGTGTGCCGCCTGTCATACAGTACAGGAGCACACAGCCGATCAGGAGGATGCCACAACGTGGCGTTCCCTGATTGGCTGATGGAACCCACTTAGACATAAGTCAGAGGGGGTTCCTGACATTCGGGGAAAGGGGTCCCATGTGAAAACATGGGTCCCCTTTCAGTGCGAGGTCGGGTGTCCGTTTTTTTTATTTTGACAAGTACCTGGATTACAACTGGATTAAAAGAAGAAGAGGCTTCTACACTGGATTTTGTGAGTATGATTTTTTCCACAGGTACACCATGGATTCTACATGGAGAAGAGGACCGACCCTCGTGTGAACATAAGGTAAGTATGTGTATATGGAGGTGTGTATGTATGTATTAAAGTTATACTTTCAAGGTGTGTGTCTTATGTTTTTATTGGGGTATTTTTTTAGTAGTAGTACTGCAGGTACCAGCGGGACCGGTTTTCCTCCGCATGCTGGTACTTGTGGTTCTCCAAGTACCAGCTTGCGGGGGAGGCTTGCTGGGACTTGTAGTACTGCTACTAAAAACAATATTCATTTTTTTACACAACGGCTATCAGCCTCCCATCCGCAGCCCATGGATGGGGGGGACAGCTTCGGGCTTCACCCCTGGTCCTTGGGTGGCTGGAGAGGGGGGGACCCCTTGATTGAAGGGGTCCCCACTCCTCCAGGGTACCCCGGCCAGGGGTGAATAGTTGGTTATGTAATGCCAGGGCCGCCGGGAGCTATATAAAAGTGTCCCCCGGCTGTGGCATTATGTATCTGGCTAGTGGAGCCCGGTGCTGGTTTCAGAAATACGGGGGACCCCTACGCTTTTTGTCCCCCGTATTTTTGGAACCAGGACCAGGCGCAGATCCCGGTGCTGGTTGTTTAAATATGGGGGAACCTCTATCATTTTTTTCCCATATTTTTGCAACCAGGACTGGCTCAAAGAGCCCGAGGCTGGTTTTGCTTAGGAGGGGGAACCCCACGCTTTTTTTTTTAAAAATTTAACACTGATTTTTTTTTTTTTAAAGTGCACAATGAAGCCGAGCACGGATCTCTCAGATCCGGCCGAGATTCATTGTATTAAAGTCGGCAGTGTTTTGCAAGTCACTCACGTAAAACACTGCCTAAAAAAAACGAATGACATCGAAAAACCGAAAATGCAGAATACGGCAGTTTAGTAAATTAGTCGTACTAAATTCAAAAAGTTGCATATTTACACTTTCGATGTCATTCGTGATTGAACTTTGACCTCAAACGGAAAATTACGAATCTTAGTAAATTTACCCCACTGTGTGCAGAATTGGTACACGTTGGTCCCACATGTATATGCACAAATTATGAGTACAGAATAGAATTCTTACCGCTAATTTATAGTGACTGCTGGACACAGTGATATACCTTTCTATCATTTGAATAAAGATATCTTAATAAATAAGGATCCAATGGTGCAGTCATTAATCTGCGGCAAGGTTTGAGGTATTGCTGCACACACTTAAGAATCAGAAATTGTACGAATACAACCAAGACACATAGGAGGATTTGTTATCATTTTTATTTTATTGTATGTAATGTTTGTAATGGATGTCTCATGATTTTTCACATTCTCAGGTATTTTAATCAAATGAAATTAAAAGTTCAATTTTAAACACACTCATTCTTTTCCTTAAAGTGCGCCAACAAAGAGACAATTCTTTCCTCTCTAGTACTTCTCTTCCATTTTTATTGTCTATGGCGGCACCCCAATATAACATCATGAATTGATCTATGATAATGAAATTGGGGAATTATATCAATTTACCATAAGTACTATCAATTTGATATGAGTCCAGTGCAGAGGTTTTCTATCCTTTCCCTTTTTCCTTGAATCTATATATATGCATTTAGTACGTGACACTGTCCACCTATGCGCATTTCTCTCCGTTATAGGGCTTCCTCAGGGCTATAGTCATTGGTGTTGGTTTATGCCTTAGGGGACTCGGACGCACATACTGTATTTTAAAAGCACTATATTTTCACCTGCCTCCCCCTACCCCCATCGCCCTTCCCCCCTGGAAGCCTGCACAGTTCATGCAGTAGACAGGTCAGGTTACAAGACATGTGCAACAGTATACTGTGTATAAAAATCACATAGAGAACTGCAGTCACGTTGATACTGTAGATGTGTAAATGGTACAGTAGCAGTGATCCCTTCTCATTAAGTACAACACAGATTCTCACAACACAGATTCTCTAACGCCGACGATCTACAGTACTGTGTTGCTCGAACAGTTAGTTGCGTCAGAATACACTAATTTATATTTACTGGTATGTCTATAGGTGCTCATTACCGCTGTGTATTTTAGATAGCGAATGAGTCACTCCTGCAGATTTACCCCAATTTGTGTGAAACCTGTGTGCACCCTTCCTTTAAATGTTTTACAATGGATTACACAGAAGAAAAAAATAAAGTGAATGTCACGGGAACACAAAAAAAAAAAAAAGATTGGCACTTTGGGAATTGAACCCGGGACTCTCAGCATGGCAGATGGGAGCCTTCATCGCAAGCCCACAACACTGCATGGAAGATTCACAAGTTCATGTGTAAAAGTACTGCAAAGAGCAATTCCTTCCCATTGGTGTTCATTTATGCTCTTAGGGGACTCAGACGCTCATTTCGTGCACTATACATACTGTAAAGTCAATGAGCTACATTATTCCTTTCACACATTAGTTGCGTCTGCATACACAAGTGTTTTAACACGTTCATTTGCATCTGTATAAACTATACACACAGTGATTTTGCATCCAGAAACTTAGGGATGAGCTTTTATCTCTCCCCATTATACTTAATACTATGGGATTTGGACGCTCACATATCCCTAACATCAATAGACCATACTGTATCTTTAACTTGTTTGTTTGCATCTGTAAATGCTGTACTATTTGCATCTTTACTGTATATACTGTTATAGACTTTATGACTTACTGTATTATAATGTAGCGTAATGAGACGCACCAGTAAAGTAGTTTTTACGCTGTAGTTCAGTATTGTATTTTAATGGAGACCACACGCTTGCGCATTGGTGATTTTAAAAAGCGACATCTGGTGGATGATCTTGGGTATTACACTCAAAGGTAATGCCAAACGCTCTGTGTGCCTCCCTTCGACTATGCGCGCCTCCTTGCGCCCAGGTACGCTGCGTATGCCTGATCGTGACTAACGCCTCAGTCAGCCAAGATAACGGAGGACCCATCTGTACATTACTTCAGAAATAGGCAGGTCCAGTATGCAACTAATCATATTCTGTCTCTGATGCGATGATTTAACCCTCAGATCCACAGACACATAGACACAGCAGATTCGGTAGGAAAATCTGCTGTCATTGGACATGTGCAGCAGCTCCTTTCCGCCCTTTATACTGCATGTAGTGGACACTGGTCAGGCTGTGGGAAAGGGGGGTTTCTGGTCACCCCCCTTGCATTTGCCTTTGAGTAACCTGCCTCTGAATGATCTGTGTTGTTTGAAAGATGCTGCTGCTGATCCTGCTTCTGAAAGTGATTCATCCCATCACAGTCATGTAATCTTTAGTTTGCCCATTTCTGCTTTTCCACATATCTGTGATTAAGTGGTGCTTGCTTCCTCTTGCAAAAGATTGTTTAACAGTCAATTGTTGTTTGGAACTGCTAGTCTTCTTGGTACTCTTCTGGGATGAAGATCCACCCTTACCAACAACAGATGGGCTTGCGCTCAAGGATTCTTCTGAGGAATCCTGGGTAAAGGAGGAGTCACATAGCCTTCTCAAATTGTTTGCAGGACTACCTCCGATCATTTGTAAGGATATTGATGAAGGTATTGGCAGTGGAGATTGCAGTTGTGAGTTTCTAACTGAGAAAAGGAAGCTAGCTGTTGCTGGATTGCTTGTTATTTTAGCATAAGTTTCAGATTTTCCCAAAAACTTTCCATGAACTTACTGCAAATGACTAACAGGGAGGAGGTTCCTAGATGGTTAAGGTCTCTACCTCTACTTACTGTGGCTTTACAAATGCTATAGATCGCTAGACAAGTGTTTTCAGGATTTGGGAAAAAATTATTCTACACATAAGAGGTGGATTTTTGGTTTTATGCCGAGGCATAACAATTGCCTTCTTCTTATCACGAGCAAGAGCTGCTAGCACTAGTGCATGGCTTAAGCAAACCATATCCTCATCATCAACATTCTTATTCGTGACGATGTCAGCTACACAAATATCCCCTTCATCCTGTTGCACTTTCACAGTGGCATCCTCAATATCTATGTCACCAGCTAACCTTCTGCTGCTCATCCCCAAATTTGCACAGGTTATAGAAATGGTAGAAAGCAGCTTCTCTGTGAGTACAGTATCATTAAGGTCAGATTCACACACAGCAATCATGGACACACTTAGACTCTCCTCATGGGTTTGTGATGTTTCTGAATACACAGTTTGTTCTACTGCCTTAGTAGTTTTCTTCAGCACTGATTTTACGGTTTTCATTTTTTTGACACCTATTCTACACTCTGAGTGAGTAGAGTTTGCATTGTCATGAGAGGCAGAAGAAGATAGCTTACTGACAGATGCAGAATCATAATCACCACTGATAAATAGAGGCCAAGGTCTGAGCCTTTCTGTCACATCTCCTAGGAGAGACCTCAGATTCTGTGCCTGCTTCTTACCTCTCCAGCTGCTGGTGATGTCCCAGTGTGATGTTCTGGGTGTCCGGGAACACAAGGCTTGCACTGCAGCAGTCATCTCTATGGATGGTTCCAGCAGTATCAGGGATGCAGCATGTTATTGCACTGGGGAAGGATGCTGGTTGCATAACTACCCTGTCTCATGTTCTAGTTCCCGCCAGATCGTCAGCATGGATGTCGCCATGCTGGTTATCATCATATGTTGTGATTCTCACCAATCCAGATGATCACCTAACATTGTCAACTATTCCAGTCCTCAACAGGTATAATACTCCCAGACCAACAAGCTCAGGGTTGCCAGTGCCACAAGTCACACAGCTCTGCATGTGAGCCTTGTACTGTACCTGTACTCCTCCGAGTATCTAGTCGGCATTGCTGATTCCTGACTACATGTCTGATCCTTCTAGAAGTCTCCCCAGTTTCATTATGGACCTCTGTTGCTAACCCATTACCATCGGTTCCAGTTCGATACCAGTTATTGGTTCCAGTCCAATACCTGTTACCATTGGTTCCAGTCCGATACCTGTTACCATCAGACCCAGTCTGATACCTGTTACCATCCATACCAGTTCGATACATGTTACCATCAGTCCCCATCCAATACACTTGTTACCACTGGTTCCAGTCTGATATCAGTTACCAAAGGTTCCAGTCCAATACCTGTTATCATCGCTTCCAGTCCGATACAAATTACCATTGATTCCAGTCCAGTACCTGTCACAATCAGTTCCAGTCCGATACCTACCCTCACTGGTTCCAGTCCAATATCTATCTCCATCATTTCCAGTATCTGGTTCACAGTCTGCAAGCTATATTTCTCAGTTCATTCAGTGCTATCTCTGTTTGACCCAGACAGGGTGCCACGACCTGCCCGTTGGATGCAGCAAAGCCCAAACCTCCTTGCAGGGGTTCCTGGGGTGAATACCACTGGCAGGTTAGAATCTGCATCCCTGCTCTGCATCTGCACCAATATTCAGTGCTAGTTATAGTTTTCTGCTATATTTCTCCTGATAGCCTCCATGCCTTCAGTTATTACAGATTTGGGTTCTAGCTGGACATTGTCTATATTGAGGTAAAGGAATTACATCAGACCCTCTCACTTCCACAACTCCAAAAATCAAACTCCTCTTAGCTCTGACACTAGTTTGGAGACACCCACATTCCAGATCTTGACACTTTCCTTGCCACTATGTGTGGTGCATAGCATGTTGGCAATTTTATGTTTTACTGCAGTGAACTTTCCCTAAATTAAAGGTGTTTTTTTAACATTGGTTGTTTGATTTCAGATGCCTTGACTTAAACCTTTTATGCTCTTGGGCATCAGCTTTAGTAGATGATGTTGAAGGACTAGTATTGTCATGACTAGTGGCAGCAGTGCAGTTGCTAGTATTTGGTTGCTGCTCCTGCTTTTCTTTCAACTGATCATTATTTGTATCGACTGACACACAGATATAGTACAAACAATCGAACATTATATTTTGTTTTCTACTTATTTTAATTCACAGATCAGCTTACACTGCATGGAGTCACAGTGCTTTTACATGTACGTGAACAAATGCACTGGGGTACAGCACACAGACGTAGTACAAGCATTAGAACAATATATTTTTTATTCTACTTTTTTAATTCTTAGCTCACACTGGAGTCACAGCACTTTTATATGTACATGAAAAAATGCACTGGGGTACAGCACACAGACATAGTACAAACAATAGAACAATATTTTTTTTTCTACGTTTTTTATTTCACACCTCAGCTCACACTACATGGAGTCAGCATTTTTATGTGTACATGAACAAATGCACCGAGGTTGTTTTTTTTACTCATTTCACAGCAAATAACTGACACTCTGGAGTCACATGCTTATATTATGTGAACTTTTTTGCAAATGACAATGGGGCATCACACTGCTTATATTTATGTGAACGCAGTGGTGCCTTCAGAGTCACAGTGCAGCACTACAGTGTGACAGACTAATTACACAATAGTATCACAGGGAAATAGATTCCACTGAGAAATCGGGTGCTATAAACACTTAAAAATAATTTAGCAATTAAAAAAGCACCTTTGTATAATTTATTTTATTTTATACCTGCTCCTATATGGCAAACTGGATGCCTAAACATAGAAATAGCATAATCTTTGTATAGACTCAACAAACAAGGAGCGCTTATAAAATAACATTATGCAATTTATTAAGAATACATATAAAATAGCAATATTTACTGCATAAACATTTGTAACCAAAAATAAAAAACAATAAAGACAATCTAAGATGGCAGTGAATGAAGCATAGCAATTTAGATGTAATATAAAATGAAGCTTAAATGAAATTAGCAGAGTTGAGGTCCATATATTGATGGTATAAAGCTGGTAAATCCAGAATCAGTGGGAAGAATTTTTTCCTAAAAGCATGAAGTCCACAGCTCTAAATAGAGTGGAGTGGGGATGTTATGCTCACCCCTGACACTAAACTTTATTGGCAAATTAAAAGGGATGCTTGTTGATGCTCTGGCATGTGGCGCAATATCCAGGACTGAATATAATTTTTTGTTTAATACACATCCTATCACCCCCACCTATTATCACCTCACTTCACCCCCTGGTCATCCCATTACCTACGGTGTGGGTTCCCTCACTTCTAATTTATCAGCATTTGTGGGTTCTTTTTTACAACCCTTTGTTAAAAATCTTAGATCACATATTAGGGATACAACCCATTTTTTACACGTGATTAAAGATATCAAGTGACAGGAGGACTATTTATTATTCACCTGTAACGCAAAGTCACTTTACACGAATATTCCTCACACTAATGGATTAAATGTAATTAAACACTACTTAGATCTTGATACTTCAGTTTCTGAAGATTTAAACCAATTCATTCTAGATGCCATATATTTTATATTATCACGTAATTACTTTACGTTTAATGGTGATTATTATTTACAGACACATGGCACTGCCATGGGCACCAGGTTTGCCCCAAGCTTTGCCAACTTATATATGGGGTACCTTGAGGATCGATATATCTGGGGTGGCCCCTTTGGGGCAAACCTGGTGCTCTATGGCAGGTTTATAGATGACCTTTTTATTATTTGCAGAGGGGATACTCATTCTGTCACATCTTTTGTTCAACATTTGAACACTAACACATGGTCTCACTTTCACTAGCACGATTCACTGTACTGAGATCACTTTCCTGGATATTGCGCTACATGCCGATTTGTCAAGTGGAAAGCTGCATACCAAAACCTTCAAGAAAAAGGTTGACTGTAATATCTTTCTTAATTATTCTAGTTGCCACTATAGACCCTGGTTAAATAATATTCCGAAGAGTCAGTATTTTAGACTCAAAAGAAACTATTCTGAGGAGATAGATTTTTTAACTCAAAGTGAAGAACTTACGCAGTCTCTTAGAGATCAAGGCTATCCTCAATATATATTGGATAAAGCCCTTAACGATACAAAATTAAAAGATAGGGTAGATTTACTGTCAATAACCACCTCTGAAGGTCCCCCCATAAAAGGACAAATAAATCAGGAACCAATTTTTATTTCCAAATATAATAATGCTTCACATTTGATCAGGAAAATTATCAATAAGAACTTTCCCATTTTAAAAATTTACAGAATCTTGGTTGGCTCCCTAGAAAAGGAAGCTAAAGTTATTTACAAGAAAGCAAATAACTTACAAAACTATTTGTCACCTAGCCACTTTCAGACATCTCTGGATCCCTTAACATCTAGTTCTAACGTTTCTAAGATGAACATAGCCACTACCCCTACCTTAGGATCAAGCTTCCCCAAATTAGGCCGTTCCAAATGTAGGAAACCAATATGTATTACTTGTCAATCTCTAAATGAGAGTCAACAATTTTCATCATCCAGAGACAAGAAACTTTTCGATATAATAGGTAACATCAATTGCCAAACCACTTTTGTGGTTTACCTAATATCTTGTATTTGTGGCACTCAATATGTCGGCAGAATGATTCGTTCACTAAACACCAGGTTTCTGGAACACAGAAGATTTACTCTTAAGAAATCTGTTAACCATAGTGTACCTAGACATGTTAATTCAGCGCACGGAGGAGATTTCAGTGTTTTATCTAACCAGGGGATTGCACAAGTTAATGACATTTATAGGTGGCGATAGATACAATCGTTTATGTAAAAGGAAAGCATACTGGATCTGTACTTTAGATTCTTTGTTCCCCATGGGTTTAAATGAGAATATTGAGCTGAACAATATCTAAATTAGTCCTCATGCTTTTTGGTTATGATCTTTTTCTCTATATTAGTTCAATTCACTTGAATCAGAATGATACATTTTTGTCTATATTTTCCTTTTGGACCTCTTCCCTCATTAGGAACAGCCATCCTTTATAAGAATAGTTATCCTAATAGTGATAGAGCACTATAATTATGACAACTCTCTAATGTTACATCTATGATATATTTAGTTCCTTTCCCACTCATGTCCTATCAGTTCAAATAACATACTAATGTGTGTCTCTACTACCTCTTGAATCATATACTTTTATTAATGTATGCCACTAGGCTGTTATGTTGGCTTGATATTTTAGCCACTCTACTTTATATGACTCTATATGTCTTTATATATATTTTCTATCCTATGTCTAGTGGGGCTAAATGAGCAGCACGTTGACTGATAACACTCCACTCCCATCTCTTGAATTAAGTAATTAATCAATTAAACTGAAAATTTTAGCTTATTATTATTTATAATTTTTTATTATTTTAGGTTCATTTTATCCTTATAATTGATGAATCAAAACAAAATTTCCTCTAATCACTATATAAAAAAGTATATATATAAAAAATGTAATAAACCCATAAAATGTAATTGCTAATAAACTACTTATATTTAAAAGAACTTCATGTATGCTGGTCTCGAACCTGTGACCATCTCTGCCATAGTCCTGTTACCTAATTGTTGAGTCACTGGAGATCAGTGGAAACTAAGAACACTAAAAGATACTATTGTTATGTATGGTTATAATGACTAACTAAATGTATGTCTCTATTATTTCTTGAATCACATATTGTTTTACTAATATATTCCACTGGGCTGCTATGTTGGCTTGATATTCTAGCCACCCTTCTTTATATGACTTTATATGTCTATACATACTCTCTATTTTATGTTTAGTGGGGCTAAATGAGTAGCATGTTGACTGATAATACTCTGCTCTCTCATCTCTCTAATTAAGTAATCAACTAAATCGAAAATTTGAGTTTGAGTTTTTTATTACTTTAGGTTCATTTTATTTTTATAACTGATTAATCAGAATAAAATTTTGACTAATAACTATAAAAAAAGTATATAAATAATTTCATAAACCTACAAAACATAATTGCTAATAAATTATTTTTATTTAAAAGAATTCTTTGAATGCTGGTCTCAAACCTGTGACCATCTCTGCCGTAGTCCTATTACCTACTAGTTGAGCTACTGGAGCCCAGTGGAAGCTAAAAGCACTAAAAGATACTATTGTTTTGTATGGTTATAATGACTAATTAAACTTAGGATCTCTTATGGGATGTCACGACCACTAATTTGGCTTTACTATATAGGGATGTGACTTATGTGTCTACACATTACTATATATATGTATATATTTTTTTTTTTCATATGAGATTTATTGTCATCATTTACATGTAAAGCACCTATATTTATTGTAATTATTGACTTCTAACAGTGAATGGACTCACTTTGTTTTACTCATAGAAATGAATAGATCTAATTAAAAATCTCAGGTGTAAATGAACAACACCAAGAGCTGATTGGCCACAACCAGTTTAAATACCATCTCACCTGTTCAGTGATCATTTATACTTCCTGAAGAAACTGCTGTTTGCTATGGCAGAGATATACATTGAGGGTCACAGAGTTCGAGTGTCCACCTTTGGGCAAAAGCAGCAATTATCATTTGAAGTGGATACGTCCTCCCCCAGCAGCCCGCTGCGTTAGGAACATTTAACAACTGACTGTCGCTTTGTAACAAGCCCCGTCAGCAGACTAGGTATCATGGACTCACCGTTCCCCCCCTCCCCCCTGCATACCTACAGAGGGGGAACCGATCAGCTGTCTGGAGCTCACACGTCTGCACTGCCATCGACGGGAAAGTATGGTCAATACCTGCAGCAGGTGAGAACTAATCTTTGATCGGGGTGAGCATAACGTCCCCACTCCACTCTATTTACAGCTGTGGACTTCATGCTTTTATGAAAAAATCCTTCCCACTGATTCTGGATTTACCAGCTTTATACCATCAATATGTGGATCTCAACTCTGCTAATTTCATTTAAGCTTCATTTTATATTACATCTAAATTGCTATGCTTCATTCACTGCCATCTTATATTGTCTTTATTGTTTTTATTTTTGGTTACAAATGTTTATGCAGTGATTTTTGCTATTTTATATGTATTCTTAATAAATTGCATAATGTTTTTTTATGAGCGCTCCTTGTTTGTTGAGTCTATACAAACATTACGCTATGACAGACTAATTAGACTAGTAATAATTCCTGAACTTAAAAAAATAATAAAGATTTGCTATGTGCCTGTACTGTAAATCTAGCTTAGCCAATATTAACTCTGATGGGACTGGATGGACATAGCAGCAGAAGTTGTAGAGGATGGACACAGCAGCCACTGAGTGGATGGACACAGCACAGCACACACACAGGACATACATCACAGCAGAGTAGACAGGAGTCAGTGTGAAATGGCGCTTGAATAACTGTGGTAGTGACTCATATAAAATCCGGCACCGGGATGATGTTTTGCCTCAATTTAAAATCTGAGCATGGCAGGAAAACCCGAGCCGCCTCTCACATTCACTAATATTCCGGAAGTTTGGGTGAGCTCAGCTATCTGAACACCGAGCCTGCTCATCTCTAGTAAAAATGCCAGTAAAAGCAAAGTGAAATGGCCAACATTAAACAAAAAGTGTAAGATATGGTAAGTAAAAGGTCAATAAAAAGATACTAGTTAAATCTATATACAGTATAGCTAGAATGTGCCCTGTTCCGTATACACAGTCAGCTGTACCCACCAAACACATGTTTATAGCGCCCTTAAAGTATATGTGAGACTACACACCACTGCCAAAGTTATGTCCACTTTCCCTTATTCTCCTTAATGACAGCTGCAGCATTTAGCCCTCTCACATCTTGACCCGGCAGTGATGGTGATCTTCTCCTGCTGCTGCCTAGTTCCATAGTGAATCATAGTGCACTGGCTGTGGGCCCCTTCATTGCACCAGGCTCCACTAGTTCTGCCATGGGCCTCCGCACCCCCCCTTCCTCCTCTGATCAGCCTATTGGTCTAACGATTCAATTATGCACTGTGTCCATAGTACAGCCAAACGACAATAATAAGGCATTATTGTAGCTTACTGAAGCCGTATTCTCTTTGATAAATGATATTAAAGTTAAATGGTTTATATGCAAAGGTCATAATCTTTACCATTTTTACCACTCACAGCAAAATAAGACCATCCTATTGTAAGCTTTACAGAAAAAGAATGAGCTAAAATGACAAGGCAGAACAATCCCTTAGGCAGTGTGTCTGGTGTTTGGAATCATAATTAGTCAACTTGATGCATTGTTCACTATTTACATAGGGTAGGAGCATGAGCTGTATTGTCTCACTAATGTCAAGATGCTCAGCAGGAATCCTCTTCAGTGGGAGTGCTGCCAGTACTCTCCAGCTCAGGTACAGAAAAATGTTACCCAATTACATACAAATTAATAACTGCTGTATGGATGACGTATTATTTATTGTGGGATTTTTTTTCCTGAGAGTATTCTAAAAAGTACAGTATGCCAAGAGTAAAGTATGTGCAGAACAAAAAAAATGCCTGATCAAATTGCCTTACTGTGGTTAATCCTATGCCTTCAAGGCTAAGTAGATTTTAAATAAAATAAAGTTAGAGTGTATTATAAGGACAATTTAAAATAAAAAAGGAAAAAATGTTTTGTGACCACATTGACAGAAATCCCACTAAGGGGTAAATTTACTAATGTTCGATTTTCAGGTTTGATGGTTTTGGATTTGGATTTTCATTCAATTTTGACTGTGGAGATTTACTAGAGGCAAAATTGAATGTCAAATCAAACATAAAATCAAATTCCACTCAAATCCCACTCAAAATCGAATTTCTGCAAAACATTGATGTTTTTCCATAGATAAATATAGGATTCCCTCATTTTTTAACATTCATTTTGCAAATCGAAGCGAAAATCAAACTTCAAATCCCCAAATTAATAGAATAATGAGAGACATTCGATATGAGCTTCTAAACACCATTCTAATGGTTGGAAAATGATTGTGATGACTTTAAATGTTCCCAAAAGCATGTGCGTCAATGTGGCTATAGAAATAATGGCTTCTCAAGGCTATGCTATGTTGTGCACCTACCTGTGGTATGCAAATCACCACCTGCCAAATAGAAACTAGGAGCATCAATCAGAGCAACATGAGCAGCTTTATGAGGTACACTGCAACCTACGTAGGCCTAGGTTCTTTCATTGTCAGATAAAGCTTAATACATTGTATGCTGGTGAGGTCATACAGATGTTCCTCTTTTCATGTTCCAGCATAATGGTACTGTATGACCTCATCAATACTCTTGAGCCAGACATTGCATGGTCACATGCCGTATTAGCCCTGCACAATCTGCTGTGTGCTTTGCATTTCTTTGCTACTGGCTCCTTTCAGTCAGTTTCAGGTAGAGTGCTAACTATTTCCAAGCCTTCCTCTAGCAGGCATCTGATTCAAGTAATGCAGGCACTGTTCCTCCTGTGCAACATCTATATCTGCTTTCTCAGCCAGAAATCACAGTGGCATGAACTTAAGGTAGCTTTCTATAGTCTCTAATGCTATGTACACATTATGCAATCCCATCTGATACAATATTGTATGATATTGTATTCAATTTCATATCGGATTGGATCGTGTGTACACACTACAAACGATGTCAAACGAAGTCAAGAAATAAAGTCATCATTTGAGTTAAAAACCACACAATATCATCTCATCACGACTGCAGGCAGTCCGACGTACAACGTTGCATGCTACCAGCATGATCACGCATCCTATGTTGGATCATGTGTACACAGTATGCAATATTGGCCCTCATTCCGAGTTGTTCGCTCGCAAGCGGATTTTAGCAGATTTGCTCATGCTAAGCCGCCGCCTACTGGGAGTGAATCTTAGCATCTTAAAATTGCGAACGATGTATTCGCAATATTGCGATTACACACCTCGTAGCAGTTTCTGAGTAGCTCCAGACTTACTCGGCATCTGCGATCAGTTCAGTGCTTGTCGTTCCTGATTTGACGTCACAAACACACCCAGCGTTCGGCCAGACACTCCTGGATGAAAACCTGCTCCAGAGCGCTCTTGACCTTAGACTTGGGTGACATTTCATCATACAGGAGGACAACGACCCTAAGCACACAGCCAAGATCAAAGGAGTGGCTTCAGGACAACTCTGTGAATGTCCTTGAGTGGCCCAGCCAAAGCCCAGACTTGAATCCGATTGAACATCTCTGGAGAGATCTGAAAATGGCTGTGCACATACGCTTCCCATCCAACCTGATGGAGCTTGAGAAGTTCTGCAAAGAGGAATGGGCGAAACTGCCCAAAGATAGGTGTGCCAAGCTTGGGGCATCATATTCAAAAAGACTTGAGGCTGTAATTGCTTCCAAAGGTGCATCAACAAAGTATTGAGCAAAGGCTGTGAATACTTATGATTTCTTAGTTTTTTATTTTTAATAAATTTGCAAAAATCTAAAAAAAAAACGTTTTCACTTTGTCATTATGGGGTATTGTGTGTAAACTTTTGAGGGAAAAAATTAATTTATTCCATCTTGGAATAAGGCTGTAACATAACAAAATGTGGAAAAAGTGAAGAGCTGTGAATACTTTCCAGATGCACTGTATTGATAAATTGGGAGGCATATTATATCATCCTGCTACAGTGTCCAATATTGTGCTCTGCTGCAGTCTATTGCATAATCTTGCATTAAATCAACCATTCATTTTGTTAACAACAACTATGTGAGCACAGAAAGTGAAAGGCATATTAGGGCTTCACTTATTGCCAACTATTTTAGCTGCAGGTATTATTGCGTTACTCTGGTACACTGAGTGGACTCATCCTCATCACTAATGGGTATGTGGTAAAAGTTTTTTGTCCTGGCAGTAGCCACATCACTAGTACATGGTTGCTGCACCTGCTATTTGATTATTATCATTATCGACTCACAGCATTTATATTATTAATGCAGTGACATGGCACCTACTGAGCATAATTGTACACACACAAATTTTACTAAATTAACAACTTTTTTTATTTTTTAAGAGACGTATGGGTTTGGGCTTACTCAGTTACTAACACCAAACTAGCACAAGTTTGGATATATCTGTATTTTTCTTATTGGCTATCAAAATCATGTGACACCCGGATAGTCAATAAGATGTTGTTAACGTCACGCTGTTACTCATACAGCACTTATATTATTAACACAGTGCCACGGAACCTATTGAGAGTTACTGAACACATGCAAGTTTTAAAAAAACAACTTTTTTTCACAATTGACACCATCACACTGTGACTCACACAGTGCTTATATTATTAAATCAGTGGCATGGCACCTATTTAGCATTATTAAGCACATACAAAAACTGAAAAAAGGTTTGTTTTTTTAAACATGTAACAATTGACAACAACTTCACACTGGGACTCACAGTGCTTATATTATTAATGCAGTAGCACGGCTTGGCTCTGAACACACACAAGTTTTTTCATATATTTTTTTTAACACTGTCGTGAATAACTGCATTTATAGTAATGGTGGCACTCACCAGTCTGCTCCAGAAGGTTTATTGTTGCAATGTGTGCATTGACAGAAAAAACACCAGTATGCACTAAGCATTAATGCTGCCCTGTATTAGGAGCTCCTGGCAGCACTGTGGGCAGTGGAGAAAAAAATTAACTACAGTGTGCACCAAGAGTTAATGCTGCAATCAAGTTACAGCACTAGTGTAACACACTTAGCAAAATGCAAGTAATATAGATATTGCTGCACCATAAAAATAATTACAAAATGTTTAGCTAACTGCCTACTGTACATCCATCTAGCTTGACCAGTATTAACACTTGGGAAATGTGGGTGCCCTTGAAACAGTGTCCTCGATTTAATTGGTGAACGCTTCCTCACCAGTGGTGAATTTCCCATTAGGAATGTGCCTAGGGGTGACACTTGTTTGTGTGCACTTGTTGGGATGCAGGTGTTGGTACTCAGCTCAAACTTTAGCATTAACTACTAAATATTTCCGCTATACTATACTTTACAATATGCCATCTTGAATGGAGTGTAAATGGGTAGGATATGCAAATGGCATGTATATCTGTTTAAAAATGTGTTGCAAATTAGTAATGTTTTAGAGCTACAGTATAACCAATAAAAATGTTTATGTAAAAAAGGCTGTCCCAATGCAACCCATTATTAAAATAAAAGTAGCACAAGATGGAATTATCATTGGGCCCTCCCACCTACTATTATGTTGTATATTAAAAAGGACATACATACAGTAGTTTAACAAATCAAGCACTTCAAGCAACAGGGACTGACACGTTTGTGGCTGAAGTGCTCGGTTTGTTTGGGCCCCACACATTTTCTTTTTAATGGCAACCTCCAATCAATAATGAGGTTGATAATGAGAGTGTTAATTACAAATTATAATTTGTGAAATAAATTTAATGAATTTGCCGCAAATGATGTTTTGGGTCTTATGCCCAAGAATCAATGGCTTTCTTTTTATCATGGGTACAAACTGCTGCCATTGGTGGCTGACTTACACAAGCAATATCATCAACATTCTCATCATCATCATCATCATCAATAGCCTCATTAGCATCAGATAGTACACAAATATCCCCCTCGTCCTTTTGCACTTCCACATTAGCATGTTCAATTTATATTATGTAATCACCATCTTTACTAGTACTGCTCATCCTCACATTTGCAGAGGCTGCAGAAATGGTGGAAGGAGGTTTCTCTACAAGTACAGTGTCAGCAATGTCAGGCTCACACATAGCTAATATGGACACCCCTATACTCTCCTCAGGGATCTTTGAACACACAGCTTGTTCTTCAGCCTTAGTGTTCTTTTGGGAGGGGGCACTGCTGATTTGTTGGTTTTTAAGGTGACACTTCTGCCTCTTTTTTAACATTGTGAAAGATTTTATCTTCAGGTGCCCTTTCCTAAACGTTCTGCCCCCCTAGACCATCTTTAGTAGATGTTGCTGTACTATCATGTCTGGCAGCAGCAATATAACTAGTACTTGGTTGCTACTTCTGCTCTTCTTTCAACTGATCATGATCCATATAGACTCAGTGCTTATATTTGTTAGTGCAGTAGCACAGCAGCTACTGAGCTTTATTGAACACACAAGTTGTACAAAAAAATAAAACCAACTTTTTTTTCTGTTTTTTTTTTCCACACATGACAACTTCACACAGCAGACTCACAGTGCTTATATTTATTAACGTAGTGGCACAAGCTGTACAATAAAACATTTTTTTTCCAGTTTTTTTCATAAATGACAACTTTACACTGTGGACTCACAGTGCTTCTATTTATTAACGCACCTACTGAGCTTGAATGAACACACGCAAGTTGTACAAAAAAAACCCCGACTTTTTTCTGTTTTTATTCACAAATGAAAATAACTTCGCAAAAATGTTTGCAGGTACCAGTGTGCACTGTGCACCAATAAAGGGATAATGCTGGCCTTATATAAGGAGCTCTGGGCTGCAATGTAGGCACTAGACTATGACAAAAAAAACACCAGTGTGCACCAAGGGTTAATGCTGTCTCAATATTAGGAGCTCTGGGCTGCACTGCAGGCAGTTACATGCTCAGCACCAGTATGAATGTGCACCAATAATGGGTTAATGTTTTGTGGTTAGCTAATGAAGCACTACCCTGTCGGAGCTCTGGGCTGTGTGCAGCAATAGATTAAATGATTATCAATGACAAATAATTTGCTGCCCTGACAGTCCGACTATCTAGTGTGCTCTATCTCCAGTATTCTCCTGTGTGAAATAGTGCCCAAATCACTGCGGGAGGGACTTACAGTATATCAAATCCAAAACATGTGAAATCCGACGCCGGGAATATGACGTTTTGCCTCATTTTGGAATCCGAGCCTAATGGGAAAACCTGAGCCATGGCTCGGATTCACTTGGAAAAAGAAAGTTCAGGTGGGCTCCGTTTCTACCGAGCATGCACATTCCTAGTTTATATGTGTACTGGAAAAGATCTGCACCAGCATAAATGTATTAAAAAAAAGAGTTTTTTTTTTAATTGATTCTGGGGTCTATTTACTAAGCCTAAGAGAGAGAGAGATAAAGTGGAGTGAGATAAAGTACCAACTAATCAGCTCCTAACTGCCATTTTTCAAATACAGCCTGTAACATGGCAGTTAGGGCTGATATGCTGGTGCTTTATCATTCTACACTTCATGTCTCTCCAAGGCTTAGTAAATAGACCTCTTTATCTCCTTCCAAGCTATGATACAACTCCCCCTATATATTCATGTGTCCCATATCAGAGTACTAACATGTGCATGATTACAAAAATCTTACCAACAAAGGGAATACATACAGAATAAATCTAACTTATGCTTCCCATTCAACATGTAATAAAAAGTACAACTTTAACATAGTCCTTTCATAACAAGGAGCAATGACTACATTCGGACAACTATAAATGAGTCATATAAGATTCTGGCTGAAGTGATGGTGACATTTTCAAGACATCTGGGAGCAAATTACGTATTACAGACATTCTATTGAATGTAGAGCATGTATTGTAAGTCTATGTAACTTTTGTTTATAAATCCTTTATTATTATTTTTTAAATTGCTACTGTTGATTGCAGTCATTCGGTAATCATATTTAATAGTGAATATTTAAATACTCTTTATATGTTAAAATATCATGCATTAAGGGCCAGATTATTTGTAAGGATCTTTAGATATTAAATGTATTATATTAAAATGATTCTACCTCTTGTTTGCTCAGAAGCAATATACTATGATAATTATAAGTCTGCATCTACACCCCTTCTAGACACTTCTAAATATGTCAGCACTTGTTTTATCTTTAAATTAATGTGTTACACCTGCCCACATATAATCTTGTGTAAAATGGTTTCCTTGGGGATCGGGATGAGCAAAAGGAATTTTTGTAATTACACCGTTTATTATGAGAGACAGTGGTGCACCATTCTATGCCACCTGAGTCTTGTCTATGTACGACAATGACAAATGATCATTTGCATTGCAAAGATCAAGTGTTGATAGGGCAGGGTCACATGCTTTACATGACACCTGAGGAGATCATCAGTCGCCGCTACGACTGGTGTGGCGACACTAACCACCAGTCACTAAGGTATCGTGTCTGGCATTTAAACAAAAGATCATCATTGAAGCTCCCCCAACAGATAATGGCTCACATCACTGTAGTGTTAACCAATGCTAAACATACAATGTATATATTAAATAAATGCATTTTGAGAATGGTCAAATATATTTCTGTAAGATTTAAGACAATTTAAAAGAAGCATTCACTGTTTCATTGTTCCAAAACAATTTTATTTACCATTCTAGTAGGTTGCTTTTTGGTTCCTTTTAGCCTGTCTTACCCAAACCTTAATAGTTGTTTTATATAAAACAAGTTAGAAAATCAATAAACACACAGTATATTAAAAAAATTGAAAAATGATATCAATAAACAATAGCATGCTTATGATTACGTTGAACGTTCATTAAATTACTGACTAACTGAGACTCAGGGGAAATAATGCTTTGTCTGTGTAAAACGCCTCCACAATATTTTCTACACATGTTCAGAATTCAAAGAAAAAGTACTATATTGAATTTGTAGTCAGTCAACTGTACATGTCATATCTCTCTGTAATCATAAACTATTCCCATCCTATGGTAAACTGTGACTGCATATCCTTCTGGTTTGATTGCGTTACACCATTCTGAATTAATGTCACAGGGATATGCAGTTAGCTTTCAGCCTAACAGTTGATTGACAGGTGAAGACTTGAACGGCAACACTGTCACTTTCATGGCTGCACACTTTTTTTCCCAGGTTTTCCGCTGTCATTTGTGTCAGTGAGGAGGAACAAGCTCCTGTGGTACTGCCAGGCTCCTCTCTGTCAGGGGCCTGGGGACTGGACTAATTCATTGCACTGCACTTTAATTAAACTGCAGCAGAGCAGTTTCCCTGGTAAAGTAAGTGTGGGAAGAGAATGTGTGTCAAAAGAGACATGCCTCTTACTGTGCATGCTTTATTGTTGCACCACAGTTAATATATTGTGAGAATTCCCATGGAGCCGCTGATAAACTGTATTATCAAGCTCCATAAAACAGGCAGCCTACCACTGCATGTTACTGTAGTTTGCAATTCCATTAATCCTCCTAATTTATTATATTATGGTCGTATATGAGGTCTCTTACATTTATTATTCCTCTTTCATCCCAGTAAACCTTTTCATTTTTATTCTTACATAGACCCTCTTATTATTTGTTGTGTCTGTTTGTGAAAATCTCTCAGCCCTGGACAGGCAAATAAAATTACTGGCCGCGAAATGTAAACTGCAACTGACATCTCTTTCTGCCATAAAAATTAAACAATATTATTTTACCTCGTTGGCTGGGTAAAAATTGCCTCTCAGTGCAGACTTATTGAATTTTTATTTACTTATACTTGTTCCAGTAGCATGTATTCTTGTATACTTACTTGCTGCACTTATAGCCTTTAAAGCCATAAATGTTTAAACCGCTATATTGGATTTTATAGTTTGAAATTATATTGCAATTCCTATGTAATTGTTCATAGGATGTATTTAGAAATATACAACAAATACAAAGATAGATTGTCAAGCCATGATGATAGATTCCACTAGAATATGTTTTAACTTACAGCACATTGGGGTCTATTTACTAACCCTTGAATGACGATAAAGAGGACGAAGATAAGTCAATCAGCTCCAAACTGTTATTTTTCAAACACAGCCAGTGACATGGCCGTTAGGAGCTGATTGGCTGGTACTTAACCTCCATCCACTTTATCTTCATCCAAGGCTTAGTAAACAGACCCATTATTATGTATCAGACAGGCAAGGATGCTGCATGCTAACATGGGAATACAGACATGTCTAATCTGCAGGTTGAGAGCAAAAGATTTAGAAAAACATATACTGTATTTGTACTCACCAAAGCCCAGAATTGTCTACTGTTGATTTATTATTTGAGGCAACAGTATGATAATGTCGACAGTTTCATCATTTCATACAGTAGATTACCCTACCCACTTTGAGACAGGATATTAAGGTCCCAATTCAGACCTGATCGCAGCAGCAAATTTTGTGTCCGTAAGCAGTGGGGGGCAAAAGAGGTGGACAGGGGAGCCTGATTAACTGGGCCTTGGTTTTCCTGGACAGCCTGGGGAGGGCCACCTCCAGCCATGGAGGAGATGGAATGCCCCATTCTGGGTGCTTGCTACCTTTAAGCTTGTTATTTTGATAGCAACTCTGTCCGTAAGTATGCTACATGATGGGGGAAATAAAGTATTTTCTTGATTCATTCTCTCACTTTTCAGTTAGTCATGGTGTTCCCTTGGTGGTTAATAAAACATTTTTTGATTGATGGCTAATGGGTGAGAAAAGTAAATGAAGTTCATATTGTTTTAAAAATTATTTAAATTTACCAATTCATATTGCTGTATTTTATGTATAGTAAAATTTTGTGCTATATTTACATGTCATGGACCTGCTGACTTTCCAGTTGTTACGTGACCCCTAAAGCATTGCTTCTCAAATCCACTCAACGGGTCACACTGATATTGCATGTTTTCCAGGTCTCCTCACTGAGGGGCTGATTCAGAGTGCATGCTGCTGCGACCACTTTAGCATCTTTTGCTGTAGCCATACCTTCAGCTTTATGTTAATGCTAGTAAGAACCTTTCCCCTGATGTAGAAGTGTGAGTCTGAATGTGCAAGGACTGAGGAGCCACTTTGTGTGTCTACAGCAATCCCATTTGTGTATGTCTTAAGATGCTACCATCGTATTGCACTATTAAAACTTGCACCTTCCCAATGCTACAGTAGGTTCTGAATCTCCATCATAGTATGGCCTCCAGTATAAGGGAGTATACAACCAGTTATACTACATTCCTAAGACACACCCATTTTGGTTCATCTCCATACGTCTGAATAGTCATCTAAAGTGGCGGACTTTTACCTTTAAGCTGCTGGAGTGCCGCCACGGAAGCCAGGGTTTTACGCACGCGCAGTCGCATCGTGACGTCTGCGCATGTGCAGGTACTGGTGCCTGCCAGATCCATTGCGAAGGTGACGGGACCCGAGACTGGCTGACTGTCTCCTCTCTGGGCATGGGAGTAGCAGCAGCCTTCCTTCTACACTGCAGTTAGGTAGGCGTCGCAGCTGCTCACCTCCCAGTGGATGTGGAAAAAGTCAGTTGTGCTTTGTTTAGAGCAATGCTGCAATGGTGACTAGTAGGAAGGAAAGGAGCTATCAAACTTGTTCCTTTGCGTCAATTAGTATGTACAATATTCTGGCTCACTTGGATCCCTAATGTAGAAATATAAGGGGATTTGCAGTATCAGTTATTGGGGGTAATTCCAAGTTGATCGCAGCAGGAATTTTGTTAGCAGTTGGGCAAAACCATGTGCACTGCAGGGGAGGCAGATATAACATGTGCAAAGAGAGTTAGATTTGGGTGGGTTATTTTGTTTCTGTGCAGAGTAAATACTGGCTGCTTTATTTTTACACTGCAAATTAGATTGCAGATTGAACACACCACACCCAAGTCTAACTCTCTCTGCACATGTTATATCTGCCTCCCCTACAGTGCACATGGTTTTGCCCAACTGCTAACAAAATTCCTGCTGCGATCAACTTGGAATTACCCCCATTATCCTCAGTTTATATATTTCAGCATGGAATTGACAAAGTAATGAAAGAATACATTAGCGTATACTGATTGATATAAGCATTGGTGGATTTCCCAATAGGCACTTGGGCTAGGGGTGCCATTTGCTGGGGGTAGGGGGCTGCACAGCATGATCCCTTACATAAAAGCCATCCTAAGCCCTGGCCAGATGAGGCTAGGTAATTATTTTTTGTTTTTTGTCATTACAATTTATATTTCACTTTGCAACTGGCATGGGTGGGTGGGGGTTATTGTTTAGAGAATTGTTGTGCAGGAGGTGGTGGTGGTGAGCTTGGGCTGCTTCGGCAGTCTGGAGGTATCAGTGACGGGACCAATTTTGTTGTGCCTAGTTGTAAGAGGACCCCTAAATTTGCCCCTGGATTTATGGATACTTCAAATGGTGCTTAAGAACTTTCCTTAGGCTGTTAGTAGGTCACTGTGCCAATGACCATTCGTGGTTATTTAGATACAATGCTGTATGTGATGGATGACCTATATGATACAGAAAATGCTGTGTCTCCAATTGAAAAAAATCTTTTATTCTTTATGTGAGGATTACTGCTGTGAGTGAGTTCAGGAAGGAGCCGGAGGGCGCATCGCGCGCCTCTCTTGTATCCCTTCTGGGTCTCCGGCGGCGTGTCTGTCAAATGAAGTCCTGGTTCATGAGCCAATCAGAGCTCATGGACCGGCAGCCAATCAGGAGCTGCAGCTGCTGGTCCACGAGCTCTGATTGGCTCATGAACCGGCACTTCATTTGACAGACACGCCGCCGGAGACACAGGATGTACACAGGAGAGGCGCACGCTGTGCCCTCCGGCTCCTTTCCGGACAACACAGCAGCGGGGGGTGGGTGTGTAGCTGGCACTGGGGGAGGGCATATTTGGCACTGGGGGCATATGTGTAGCTGGCACTGGAGGGGCATATGGGGCACTGGGGGCATATGTGTATCTGGCACTGGGGGGGCATATTTGGCTCTGGCACTGTGGGGGAATATCTGGCACTGGGGGCATATGTGGCACTGGGGGCACAACCCTAGCAACAAACATTACCCCCTGGTAACAAGCACGACACCCAGCTCATGAAATCCCTGGCAACAAGCATTACCCCCTAGCATTGACCATGACACCCAGTGCACGAAACCCCTGGCAATGAATGTTACCCACTGACAACAAGCTTGACACCCAGCACATGATACCCCTGCCAACAAGCATAACACCTAGCGCATGAAACCCCTGGCAACAAGCATGACACCCTGACCATGAAAACCCTTGGCACCGTGCATGGAACCAAGAGCATGAAACCCCAGGCAATGAGCAGGTAATTTAAAAGTAATTATAAGCCTTACTGTAGGGTTTAATGTGTAATGGGCATTGCGGTGTGTGGCATAATGTATCACGGACATTGCGGTGTGTGTCATAAAGTGTCACGGACATTGCGGTGTGTGACATAATGTGTCTTGGACATTGCGGTGTGTATCATAATGTGTCATAGGCATTACGGTGTGTGGTATACTATATCATGGGCATTGTGGTATGTGGTATAATGTCTCAGGGGCATTGCAGTGTGTGTCATAATGTATAACGGGCATTGCGGTGTGTGTCATAATGTGTCACAGGCATGACGGTGTGTGTGGTGTACTGCATCATGGGTATTGTATGTGCTATAATGTCTCAGGAACAATGCAGTGTGTAGTATAATGTATAACAGGCATTGCGATGCGTGGCATAATGTGTCACAGGCATTATGGTGTGTGGCATAATGTGTCAGGGGCATTACGGTGTGGTATATTGTGTAATGGGCATTATTGTGTGTGGCATAATGTCTAAGGGCCATTGCAGGATGTGGCATAATGTATACTGGGCATTACTATAAGGAGGAATAAATGACAAATAATTTAAGGGGCATGAATCAGGAGTATTTTTTTTCCTGTGGTGGCCAATGTCGGGGCTCGCAGGTTGCAAAACTGGGGTATAATGTAGTCTTGTTAGGTGCCGCGGTCCGCGGCGCCGCTCGGTCTGCTTCTGAGCAACGCTCACGGCCGCCGCACCTCCCTCTCTGCCCGCCCGGCGCCTAGACGCCGTGCATACTGTAGCCGGGTCCCTGGCAACGCTAGGACGCCGGGCGTCCTCAGCCGCTGGGTCCATAGCAACGGGGACGCCATTGGCGGACCGCGTTCCCCGTTGCCAGATAGGATTGATTAGTTGCTCGTGCAGCAGGGCAGCTGCACGGCAACTAGTAATTAGGGTCTGGGGGCTGGTCTTGCTGGCCCTCCTGTCATTGGCCAGCAGGGTCTTTTTATGGGAGCCAGCACACTGCGGCCTCGCCGGTGATAGCTTCCTGTATGCTGTTCCTGCCTTGCAACGTCTGTTCCTGGTCAGCTGTATCTGGTCGATCCTGCTCCCTGTGCTCCTGAGTTCTGGAGTTCTGAAGCCGGTCCTGGGAATCCTTCCTGTCCAAGTGAACCTGTTGCGGTCATCTGGGGGTTCTCGCTTGTTGGGGTTCTCTCCCGGTTTCGTGAGTAGCGGCTTCTGTCGCGTGTTGCGGCCTAGGCCGCTTAGTCCTTGTTTTACTTTTGTATTGGTGGTTTTTGCGGAGGTATCCGCTTTTCACTGTCCTCCCCGGAACTCGGCGGTGCCGTGTGGGGGAGTGGACAGTGGTATCTTTTGTTGTTCTTTTCCTTTGGCGGCGTGCCGCACATATATTTAGTTTTAGGGTAGTTAGTAGCCCCTAGCTTCTGTTTGCTTTAGTTAGAGGTCCCCTTGTTATTATCCTGTCTCGGTTCACGCCTTGTCTCACTCTAAGACCTGGGGGCATCGGAGTTGGGCAGACCTAATCCGCCCTTCAAACGCGGCTGCCGTGGGCCCAAGAAACCATAGTCACTCAGGCGTGAACTGACCACACAGGTAAAACAACGGAGGTAGGGTGCTAGGGGCTATTCCCGTACCATCCCTTATTTCAGCGTCACGTCCTGGTGCTCTGGACTCTCTACACAACATCTCTCCAGTTCTGAGCATCAAGAACGTAACATTATCACCGGCCCAAAAACAAACAAAAAAAAAAGAATAATATTAAGAGTTATTTGTTTTAGGTGGGCCTTGAAATTCGGCCTCATGAATCCGGCAGTATTAGGACCGAATCCCAGCCAGCTTTTGGCCAACCAGATTCAGGAACTAACTCAGATGGTTCAGGATCTTACTCTTCGGGTGAGATCGCAGGAAGATCTTTTGCGAGCCTCCCCGAGTATGATTCCAGAGCCAAAGATGCACCTTCCTGACCGTTTTTCAGGTAACCGAAAGGATTTTTTTAATTTCAAGGAAGCTTGTAAGCTTTATTTTCGTTTAAGGCCCCGATCCTCTGGTCCTGAGTCTCAACGGGTCGGGATTGTGATGTCTTTACTACAAGGCGATCCGCAAACCTGGGCTTTTGGGCTGAAAGCCGATGATGTTGCCTTGCTATCTGTAGATGCCTTTTTTAAGTCTCTAGGCCTTTTGTACGATGACCCTGATAGAGAAGCGTCGGCTGAGAGCCACTTGCGTGCACTTAAGCAAGGGAAAAATCCAGCAGAGGCGTATTGTACCGAGTTTCGCCGTTGGTCGAACGACTGTGGCTGGAATGACCCGGCCCTGCGCAGTCAGTTTCGCCTCGGTTTGTCTGAAGTTATAAAAGACAGTCTCCTGCAGTACCCCGCTCCAGAGACTTTAGACAAACTCATGGAGCTTGCTATTAAAATTGATCGTCGTCTCCGGGAGCGGAGGGCTGAAAGAGGAGCTAGTTTCAGGCCTAGTTCATGTGTGTATACTTTCCCTGAGGACGTCGAGGAGCCCATGCAAATGGGTCTCTCCCGGCTGTCCCCAGAGGAAAGAACCAGAAGGCTAAATTCTGGTCTTTGCTTGTATTGTGGTGGCAAGGGACATATCGCACGTAATTGCCCGAATAAGCAGGGAAACGCTCTGACCCAGTTAATTGTGAGGGGGTTCACTTGGGCTGCAGTTGATCTCCTCTAATGATTCCTTATTAGTTCCTGTAAAAATTTCCTTTGGTAGCCTCAGTTCGTTGGTGTCGGCCTTCGTCGACAGTGGAGCTGCGGGAAATTTCATGGATCTTGGTTGGGCTCAGGCTTTGGGCGTTCCACAGATACCTTTGGATAAACATATCACCATGCACGGCTTGGATGGTGGTCCGCTTTCTAATGGGGTAATCACTCACTGCACACCTCCAGTACAACTGACAGTGGGGGTCCTACATTCAGAGAAAATCGAATTTTACCTTACCCATTGTCCGGCTGTCCCCGTAGTTTTGGGTCACCCCTGGCTTGCCTTTCATAATCCCACCATAGATTGGCGGTCTGGGGAGATTTCCCGATGGGGTCCCTTTTGTGTTAAGGAATGTATTTCCCGTCCAGTCCGGGTTGCGGCAGTCACCCCAGAACTTATCCCTTTGGAATATCAGGACTTTGCCGACGTTTTCTCCAATGGTAATGCGGATATTCTGCCTCCTCATCGGTCCTATGACTGCGCTATAGACTTAGTTCCCGGTGCCTCTTTGCCTAAGGGGAGACTAGATGCCCTGTCTGGGCCGGAAACTATGGCAATGAATGATTATGTACAGGAGAGCCTAAAAAAAGGCTTCATTAGGCCCTCGAAATCTCCATTGAGTGCAGGGTTCTTTTTTGTTGAGATAAAAGATGGGTCGCTCCGACCATGTATTGATTATCGGGCTCTGAATAAAATTTCTGTTAAAAACACCTACCCCTTGCCACTGATTTCAGTACTGTTTGATCAGCTCCGGACTGCCGTTATCTTTTCCAAGATCGATCTTAGAGGGGCTTACAATCTCATCCGAATAAAATCTGGGGATGAGTGGAAGACGGCTTTCAGCACACAGTCGGGACATTATGAATACCTGGTGATGCCGTTTGGGCTGTCTAATGCTCCTGCTGTATTTCAAGATCTCATTAACGACGTCCTTCGCGACTTTCTAGGAAAGTTCGTAGTCGTTTATTTAGATGACATTTTGATTTACTCTGAGTCTTTTGAACAACATATTACCCATGTGCGACTGGTCCTTCAGAAGTTACGGGAAAATCATTTATACGCCAAACTGGAGAAATGTGATTTCCACATCACAGAAGTGTCCTTCCTGGGGTATATTATTTCTCCTAAGGGGTTTTTCATGGAACCAAAAAACTCCAGGCCATCCTAAATTGGGCACAACCCACGAACTTAAAAGCAATTCAGCGCTTTTTAGGGTTTGCAAATTACTATAGGCGTTTTATTCATACCTTCTCATATTTGGTTGCTCCTATTGTGGCATTGACTAAAAAAGGAGCGGATCCTTCCAATTGGTCGCCTGAAGCCAAGTCTGCCTTTTTGGCCTTAAAGCAGGCCTTTGTCTCAGCTCCAGTACTCAGACACCCTAACCCGGATCTCCCCTTTATTGTCGAGGTAGATGCCTCAGAGGTTGGAGTGGGGGCTATCCTTTCTCAGGAAGACCCGGAGTCTCAGGAATTACACCCATGTGCCTTCATGTCCAGAAAGTTCTCCTCCGCAGAATCCAACTATGATGTTGGTAATCGAGAATTGTTGGCAGTTAAATGGACTTTCGAGGAGTGGAGGCACTGGCTGGAAGGAGCAAGGCATACCATTACGGTGTTTACTGACCACAAGAACCTGCAGTATATTGAGTCAGCTAAACGGCTTAATGCTCGACAGGCACATTGGGCGCTGTTTTTTACTCGTTTCAGGTTTATTATCACCTTCAGGCCCGGTTCCAAGAATACAAATGCCGATGCCCTGTCACGTTGTTTTCTTCCGGTTTACAATGACCACCCGGCTACTACCCCCATAGTCCCATCGTCTGTCATCCGGGCTGGCCTCACACAGGATTTATTTACACAGCTAGTCCAGCTTCAGCAGCAGGCTCCCAAAGTCACTCCTGCAGATCGTCTCTTCGTCCCTGAATTTCTGAGAGGCACTGTTCTAGCTGAGTTTCATGATAATAAGGTTTCTGGTCATCCGGGTATCACTAAGACCTTGGAGTTAATCTCTCGCTCAGTGTGGTGGCCTAATCTTTCTAAAGATGTAAGGGAATTTGTCCGTTCCTGTCAGGTTTGTGCTCAGTACAAGGTATCTGGATCGTTGCAGATCGGGCAACTCATGCCTTTAGCCGTTCCTCTCAGGCCATGGTCACATATATCCATGGATTTCATGGTGGACCTTCCTCTTTCAGCTGGATTTTGAGTCATTTGGGTGGTAGTAGACCGTTTTAGTAAGATGGACCACTTCATTGCTCTCCCCCGATTACCCTCTGCTCAAGGGTTGGCAGTTTTATTTCTCTGCCATGTGTTCAGGCTCCATGGTTTACCCAGGGATATTGTCTCTGATTGGGGACCGCAATTCATCGCCCGTTTCTGGAAACATTTTTGTGCCTCATTAAATATGAAACTCTCTTTAACATCTGGGTACCATCCACAGTCTAACGGACAAACTGAACGTGTTAATCAGTCGTTAAAACAATATTTACGGCTATATTCGGCCAAACTTTAGAATGATTGGTCTGAATTTCTTCCTTTGGCCGAGTTTGCCTATAATAACTCTTGTCATTCTTCCACCAAGGAGTCCCCATTCTTTTCGGTCTTGGGCTTTCATCCTAGAGCCAATTCTTTTTACCCTCATTTTCCAGTCTCTTCGTTGACCTTAACTTCCCATCTCAGAATGATTTGGAAAAAAGTGCACCTTGCCCTTAAGAAGGCTCCCTTCCGAGAAAAAAAAAATTCTGATAGGTTCCGACGCCCATGCACTTTTAAGGTGGGAGATAAGGTGTGGTTGTCAACCCGCAACATCAAGCTCCGACAACCCTCGGCTAGATTGGGACCCAAATTTATTGGACCGTTCCTTATCGTTAAGAAGGTCAACCCAGTTGCTTTTCGGCTACGCAATACTTTTCACTGTTCCCTTCTGAAGCAGTATTTTTCTTCCAGGAGATTCCCTCGGAAGACTTTCCAGGGTAGACCTCCGGTGGATGTTCAGGGGCAACAAGAGTTCTTGGTGGAGAAGGTTTTAGATTCCAAAGTTTCTCGGGGCCGGCTTTATTTTTTGGTTCACTGGAAAGGCTATGGCCCGGAAGAAAGGTCTTGGGTCCTGGATAACGATTTACATGCCCCTAAATTTAAGAGATTATTCTTTCAGGAATTTCCTCAGAAACCCGGCTTTAGGGGCTCTTTAACCCCTCCCCAAGGGGGGGTACTCTTAGGTGCCGCGGTCCGCGGAGCCACTCGGTCTGCTTCCGAGCGACGCTCACGGCCGCCGCACCTCCCTCCCTGCCCGCCCGGCGCCTAGCAACGCCAGGACGCCGTGCGTACTGTAGCCCCCGGGTCCCTGGCAACGCTAGGACGCCGGGCGTCCTCAGCCACTGGGTCCATAGCAACGGGGACGCCATTGGCGGACCGCGTTCCCCGTTGCCAGATAGGATTGATTAGTTGCTCGTGCAGCAGGGCAGCTGCACGGCAACTAGTAATTAGGGTCTGGGGGCTGGTCTTGCTGGCCCTCCTGTCATTGGCCAGCAGGGTCTTTTTATGGGAGCCAGCACACTGCAGCCTCGCCAGTGATAGCTTCCTGTATGCTGTTCCTGCCTTGCAACGTCTGTTCCTGGTCAGCTGTATCTGGTCGATCCTGCTCCCTGTGCTCCTGAGTTCTGGAGTTCTGAAGCCGGTCCTGGGAATCCTTCCTGTCCAAGTGAACCTGTTGCGGTCATCTGGCGGTTCTCTCTTGTTGGGGTTCTCTCCCGGTTTCGTGAGTAGCGGCTTCTGCCGCATGTTGCGGCCTAGGCCACTTAGTCCTTGTTTTACTTTTGTATTGGTGGTTTTTGCGGAGGTTTCCGCTTTTCACTGTCCTCCCCGGAACTTGGCGGTGCCGTGTGGGGGAGTGGACAGTGGTATCTTTTGTTGTTCTTTTCCTTTGGCGGCGTGCCGCACATATATTTAGTTTTAGGGTAGTTAGTAGCTCCTAGCTTCTGTTTGCTTTAGTTAGAGGTCCCCTTGTTATTATCCTGTCTCGGTTCACGCCTTGTCTCACTCTAAGACCTGGGGGCATCGGAGTTGGGCAGACCTAATCCGCCTTTCAAACGCGGCTGCCGTGGGCCCAAGAAACCATAGTCACTCAGGCGTGAACTGACCACACGGGTAAAACAATGGAGGTAGGGTGCTGCGCCTATGCGCTCCATTGTAACCAATGGTGGGAACTTTCTGCTCAGCGGTGACGTCACTTTAGGTCAACCGCAGGGCAGAAAGTTCCCACCATTGGTTACAATGGAGCGCATAGGCGCTACATTGTAACACTGCCGTGTGCCGCCTGTCAGACAGTACAGGAGCACACAGCCGATCAGGAGAGTGCTACAACGTGGCGCTCCCTGATTGGCTGAAGAAACCCACTTAGACAGAAGTCAGAGTGGGTTTCTGGCATTCGGGGAAAGGAGTCCCATGTGAAAACATGGGGCCCCTTTCAGTTCGTGGCTCGGGTATCCGTTTTGTTATTTTATTCAAGTACCTGGATTACAAATCGTTGCCCCGAGGACCCTGGGACCCTGGATCTGGTGAGTAGAATTTATTCAACAGGTACCCCTTGGATTCTACGGGAGAAGAGGACCGACCTGCGTGTGAACATAAGGTAAGTATGTATGTATGTTTGTGTGCATGTATGTAATAAATCTTTACTTTCACGGTGTGTGTGTCTTGTCTTTTTTTGGGTATTTTTTTAGTAGTAGTACTACAGGTACCAGCGGGCCCGTTTTTCCGTCGCATGCTGGTACTTGTGGTTCTCCAAGTACCAGCATGCGGGGGAGGCTTGCTGGGCCTTGTAGTACTGCTACTAAAAACAATATCTTTTCATTTTCACAAAAGGCTATCAGCCCCCCATCCGCAGCCAATTGGATGGGGGGGACAGCCTCGGGCTTCACCCCTGGCCCTTGGGTGGCTGGGGGGGGGACCCCTTGATTGAAGGGGTCTCCACTCCCCCAGGGTACCCCGGCCAGGGGTGACTAGTTGGATTTTTGATGCCACGGCCGCAGGGCACTATATAAAAGTGACCCCCGGCTGTGGCATTATCTGTCCAGCTAGTGGAGCCCGGTGCTGGTTTTAAAAATACGGGGGACCCCTACTCTTTTTGTCCCCCGTATTTTTGGAACCAGGACCAGGCGCAGAGCCCGATGCTGGTTGCTTAAATATGGGGGAACCCCTGTCAATTTTTCCCCCATATTTCTGCAACCAGGATCGGCTCAAAGAGCCCGAGGCTGGTTATGCTTAGGAGGGGGGACCCCACGCAATTTTTTTAAAGAAAATAACCACTTTCCCACCCCTTCCCACTGATATACATGCACGGATCTCATGGATCCCTGCATGCCTATACAATCACGGATTAAAAAAGCAGGTCTGTTTTTTTTTAGCACTTTTTTACGAGTTGTAATTTTTCACGGCAGTGTTTTTTTTTTTTTTTTGCTTTGCACTTCTTAGTAAATTACCGAGATTCATACTTAAACAGCCGCGTTTTGACCGATGGTGTATTCATTTGTATTTTTTTTGTTGGACTTCCAAAAAATTACGAATGCCCTCATCACTGCCGTGATTATTGCTTAGTAAATTACCGAGATGACACTTTGATGAAAAAACGGCATCTTGGTCAAAATCGGGACCTTAGTAAATATACCCCATTGTCTTTACCTCTGAAACATCGCCCTATCTACTGCCTGTTCACAAAGCTCTCTACCTCTGCCCCTCTGCTATTGTCAGTGTACATCTCTTCTTTTAGTGTACTAATTAATTGAATCTTTTTGTATTCCAATGGCTACCACTCAAAACTAAGATGTGGGAATGTGGTATCAGAGCTGAATAGTGAAAGCAGGGCCTTGCATGGATCATCAACATCAACATAAATGCTTTTTTTATAGGGTGCTATTGAGTGCACAGCTCAGTGCTCAAAGTACAGTATGATGGTATGAAATAGTATGACATACTGGTATCAGGAATCAATTTGTGTTACCCTTGCAAGTGTTTATTTAAAAGAGACAATGCACTAATATTTGAAACAAGCATCTGGTTTATCACACACTGGAGAGTGAGACAGAGCCCAGGGTGTGTGTGTGTGTGTGTATATATCTATATCTATATATATGGGTGGTCTTCAGGTTGCCGGCGGCCGGGCTCCCGACGACCACCATACAGGCGCCAGAATCCCGACCGCCAGCATACCGACAACTTTTCTCCCTCTTGGGGGTTCACGACCCCCCTGGAGGGAGAATAGATAGCATGCCCGCAGCGTGGCGAGTGCAGTGAGCCCGCAAGGAGCTCATTTGCGCTCGCCAAGCTGTCGGTATGCCGGCGGTCGGTGTTCCGGTGCCTGTATGCTGGTCGCCGGGAGCCCAACCGCCGGCATCATATACTACACAATGGGGGTCATTCCGAGTTGTTCGCTCGCAAGCTGCTTTTAGCAGCTTTGCACATGCTAAGCCGCCGCCTACTGGGAGTGAATCTTAGCTTATCAAAATTGCGAACGAAAGATTATCAAAATTGCAAATAGACACTTCTTAGCAGTTTCTGAGTAGCTCCACACTTACTCGGCATCTGCGATCAGTTCAGTGCTTGTCGTTCCTGGTTTGACGTCACAAACACACCCAGCCAAAAAAGAAAACTTCACACCCACAAGAAAATGCGCTAACCAGCTGCAGGTCAATGGACTTCCAAAAATAGGGCGTTACCCGCACCCAAAAGAAAACACTCTAAAACAAAAAAGTTTTTTTCGAAAGTCCTCTTTCCTGCGCTAGACTCTTAAATTTATAAAGGCAATAAAGTCTTTACTTATCTTAGACTCGATGTTCCTTTCAATTTTTCATGATCCTCATGCTCATATGTGTGAGTTTTTTAACGGTGGTACATGAAAAAGAGAGACCAAGGATACAATCTAGTGTAGTATGTTCATAATTCTCAGAGGAAGAAACTTTCAATATGAATCATGTAATGCAGAAACATATATTATAAAATACAGTGATATTTATTGATTAAAGAAATGGTCCAATAAAAATTCTTCATCACATGAAGAAACGGTAAAAATTAATTTTACATCCAAGACATATGAGGGTGGCTTCCTACCTGATTTTGGATTTTAGAAGTGCGTCAAAGCAAAAGTGCTGTATAGATGTTTAATGTCCCCGGGGACGAATCAGCTCCAAGCCGTGGGCACCTCGTCTTCTCCTCGTCTGGTCAATCAGCCACCAGTTGTCACAATCATCCAACGCGTTTCGATCAATCCGTTGATCTTTTTCAAGGCATAACACACCCAGCGTTTTCCCAGACACTCCTCCGTTTCTCCAGCCACTCCCGCGTTTTTCCCAGAAACGGTAGCGTTTTTTCGCACACACCCACAAAACGGCCTGTTTCCGCCCAGAAACACCCACTTCCTATCAATCACATTACGATCACCAGAACGAAGAAAAAACCTCGTAATGCCGTGAGTAAAATACCTAACTGCATAGCAAATTTACTTGGCGCAGTCGCACTGCGGACATTGCGCATGCGCATTAGCGACTAATCGCTCCGTTGCGAGAAAAAAATACAGAGCGAACAACTCGGAATGACCCCCAATATACACTGCTCAAAAAAATAAAGGAAACACTAAACTAACACATCCTAGATCTGAATGAATGAAATATTCTTATTAAATACTTTGTTCTTTACATAGTTGAATGTGCTGACAACAAAATCACACAAAAATTATCAATGGAAATCAAATTTATTAACCCATGGCGGTCTGGATTTGGAGTCACACTCAAAATTAAAGTGGAAAAACACACTACAGGCTGATCCAACTTTGATGTAATGTCCTTAAAACAACTCAAAATGAGGCTCAGTAGTGTGTGTGTGGCCTCCACGTGCCTGTATGACCTCCCTACAATGCCTGGGCATGCTCCTGAAGAGGTGGCGGATGGTCTCCTGAGGGATCTCCTCCCAGACCTGGACTAAAGCATCCGCCAACTCCTGGACAGTCTGTGGTGCAACGTGGCGTTGGTGGATGGAGCGAGACGTGATGTCCCAGATGTGCTCAATTGGATTCAGGTCTGGGGAACGGGTGGGCCAGTCCATAGCATCAATGCCTTCGTCTTGCAGGAACTGCTGACACACTCCAGCCACATGAGGTCTAGCATTGTCTTGAATTAGGAGGAACCCAGGGCCAACCGCACCAGCATATGGTCTCACAAGGGGTCTGAGGATCTCATCTCGGTACCTAATGGCAGTCAGGCTACCTCTGGCGAGCACATGGTGGGCTGTGCGACCCCCCAAAGAAATGCCACCCCACACCATTACTGACCCACTGCCAAACCGGTCATGCTGGAGGATGTTGCAGGCAGCAGAACGTTCTCCTTGGTGTCTCCAGACTCTGTCACGTCTGTCACATGTGCTCAGTGAGACCCTGCTTTCATCTGTGAAGAGCACAGGGCGCCAGTGGCGAATTTGCCAATCTTGGTGTTCTCTGGCAAATGCTAAACGTCCTGCACGGTGTTGGGCTGTAAGCACAACCCCCACCTGTGGAAGTCGGGCCCTCATACCACCCTCATGGAGTCTGTTTCTGATCGTTTGAGTAGACACATGCACATTTGTGGCTTGCTGGAGGTCATTTTGCAGGGCTCTGGCAGTGCTCCTCCTGTTCCTCCTTGCACAAAGGCGGAGGTAGCAGTCCTGCTGCTGGGTTGTTGCCCTCCTACGGCCTCCTCCACGTCTCCTGATGTACTGGCCTGTCTCCTGGCAGCGCCTCCATGCTCTGGACACTACGCTGACAGACACAGCAAACCTTCTTGCCACAGCTCGCATTGATGTGCCATCCTGGATAAGCTGCACTACCTGAGCCACTTGTGTGGGTTGTAGACTCCGTCTCATGCTACCACTAGAGTGAAAGCACCGCCAGCTTTCAAAAGTGACCAAAACATCAGCCAGAAAGCATAGGAGCTGAGAAGTGGTCTGTGGTCACCACCTGCAGAACAACTCCTTTATTGGGGGTGTCTTGCTAATTGCCTATAATTCCCACCTGTTGTCTATTCCATTTGCACAACAGCATGTGAAATTGATTGTCAATCAGTGTTGCTTTCTAAGTGGACAGTTTGATTTCACAGAAGTGTGATTGACTTGGAGTTACATTGGGGTATATGCAATTGCGGTCGAATTCCCGAAAATGTCGAAAAACGGGACATTTTCGCCCCCCCAAAAAAATCGACAATGCAATTCAGTACTTTTCGTCAAAAAAACGGACTTTCCAAATTCGACTTTTTGAAATTCGACATTTTACAAATTCAACATTTCTGCAATGGTACAAATGCGGCATTTCGACAAAAGTATATTCAATTGAAGATTGTAAATTCGACAACAGTGCTTTTAGACAGTAAATTTGTCATTTTCAATCCGCCTCACTTTGCTGGCGGAATCTAATAAAATTTTTTAAAAACATGTTTTTTTTTGTGTTTTTTTTTATTGGTAATAGCATATCTATTTATATTAGAAGGGATTAGGTACTTGGTTTGTCTATTTAGGAGGCACAAGCATTTTTTATATATTTTTTAAAATATATATATATATATTTTTTATGGAATGGGTTAAAAATCAGAAAAAAAAATGCGTGGGGTCCCCCCTCCTAAGCATAATCAGCCTCGGGCTCTTTGAGCCGGTCCTGGTTGTAAAAATACGGGGGGGGAAATGACAGGGGATCCCCCGTATTTTTAGAACCAGCACCGGGCTCTGCGTCCGGTCCTGGTGCCAAAAATACGGGGGACAAAAAGCGTAGGGGTCCCCCGTATTTTTGGAACCAGCACCGGGCTCCTCTAGCTGGGGAGATAATGCGACAGCCGGGGGACACTTTGATATCGGTCCCTGCGGCCGTGCCATTAAAACCACAACTAGTCACCCCTGGCCGGGGTACCCTGGAGGAGTGGGGACCCCTTCAATCAAGGGGTCACCCCCTCCAGCCACCCAAGGGCCAGGGGTGAAGCCCGAGCTGTCCCCCCATCCATGGGCTGCGGATGGGAGGCTGATAGCCTTTTGTGAAATGAAAGAATATTGTTTTTTGCAGCAGAACTACAAGTCCCAGCAAGCATCCCCCCGCAAGCTGGTACTTGGAGAACCACAAGTACCAGCATGCGGGGGGGAAATGGGCCCACTGGTACCTGTAGTTCTACTGCAAAAAAAATACCCAAATAAAAACAGGACACGCACACCTTGAAAGTACAACTTTATTACACTTTATTATCACCTTCAGGCCCGGTTCCAAGAATACAAATGCCGATGCCCTGTCACGTTGTTTTCTTCCGGTTTACAATGACCACCCGGCTACTACCCCCATAGTCCCATCGTCTGTCATCCGGGCTGGCCTCACACAGGATTTATTTACACAGCTAGTCCAGCTTCAGCAGCAGGCTCCCAAAGTCACTCCTGCAGATCGTCTCTTCGTCCCTGAATTTCTGAGAGGCACTGTTCTAGCTGAGTTTCATGATAATAAGGTTTCTGGTCATCCGGGTATCACTAAGACCTTGGAGTTAATCTCTCGCTCAGTGTGGTGGCCTAATCTTTCTAAAGATGTAAGGGAATTTGTCCGTTCCTGTCAGGTTTGTGCTCAGTACAAGGTATCTGGATCGTTGCAGATCGGGCAACTCATGCCTTTAGCCGTTCCTCTCAGGCCATGGTCACATATATCCATGGATTTCATGGTGGACCTTCCTCTTTCAGCTGGATTTTGAGTCATTTGGGAGGTAGTAGACCGTTTTAGTAAGATGGCCCACTTCATTGCTCTCCCCCGATTACCCTCTGCTCAAGGGTTGGCAGTTTTATTTCTCTGCCATGTGTTCAGGCTCCATGGTTTACCCAGGGATATTGTCTCTGATTGGGGACCGCAATTCATCGCCCGTTTCTGGAAACATTTTTGTGCCTCATTAAATATGAAACTCTCTTTAACATCTGGGTACCATCCACAGTCTAACGGACAAACTGAACGTGTTAATCAGTCGTTAAAACAATATTTACGGCTATATTCGGCCAAACTTTAGAATGATTGGTCTGAATTTCTTCCTTTGGCCGAGTTTGCCTATAATAACTCTTGTCATTCTTCCACCAAGGAGTCCCCATTCTTTTCGGTCTTGGGCTTTCATCCTAGAGCCAATTCTTTTTACCCTCATTTTCCAGTCTCTTCGTTGACCTTAACTTCCCATCTCAGAATGATTTGGAAAAAGGTGCACCTTGCCCTTAAGAAGGCTCCCTTCCGAGAAAAAAAAAATTCTGATAGGTTCCGACGCCCATGCACTTTTAAGGTGGGAGATAAGGTGTGGTTGTCAACCCGCAACATCAAGCTCCGACAACCCTCGGCTAGATTGGGACCCAAATTTATTGGACCGTTCCTTATCGTTAAGAAGGTCAACCCAGTTGCTTTTCGGCTACGCAATACTTTTCACTGTTCCCTTCTGAAGCAGTATTTTTCTTCCAGGAGATTCCCTCGGAAGACTTTCCAGGGTAGACCTCCGGTGGATGTTCAGGGGCAACAAGAGTTCTTGGTGGAGAAGGTTTTAGATTCCAAAGTTTCTCGGGGCCGGCTTTATTTTTTGGTTCACTGGAAAGGCTATGGCCCGGAAGAAAGGTCTTGGGTCCTGGATAACGATTTACATGCCCCTAAATTTAAGAGATTATTCTTTCAGGAATTTCCTCAGAAACCCGGCTTTAGGGGCTCTTTAACCCCTCCCCAAGGGGGGGTACTCTTAGGTGCCGCAGTCCGCGGAGCCACTCGGTCTGCTTCCGAGCGACGCTCACGGCCGCCGCACCTCCCTCCCTGCCCGCCCGGCGCCTAGCAACGCCAGGACGCCGTGCGTACTGTAGCCCCCGGGTCCCTGGCAACGCTAGGACGCCGGGCGTCCTCAGCCACTGGGTCCATAGCAACGGGGACGCCATTGGCGGACCGCGTTCCCCGTTGCCAGATAGGATTGATTAGTTGCTCGTGCAGCAGGGCAGCTGCACGGCAACTAGTAATTAGGGTCTGGGGGCTGGTCTTGCTGGCCCTCCTGTCATTGGCCAGCAGGGTCTTTTTATGGGAGCCAGCACACTGCAGCCTCGCCAGTGATAGCTTCCTGTATGCTGTTCCTGCCTTGCAACGTCTGTTCCTGGTCAGCTGTATCTGGTCGATCCTGCTCCCTGTGCTCCTGAGTTCTGGAGTTCTGAAGCCGGTCCTGGGAATCCTTCCTGTCCAAGTGAACCTGTTGCGGTCATCTGGCGGTTCTCTCTTGTTGGGGTTCTCTCCCGGTTTCGTGAGTAGCGGCTTCTGCCGCATGTTGCGGCCTAGGCCACTTAGTCCTTGTTTTACTTTTGTATTGGTGGATTTTGCGGAGGTTTACGCTTTTCACTGTCCTCCCCAGAACTTGGCGGTGCCGTGTGGGGGAGTGGACAGTGGTATCTTTTGTTGTTCTTTTCCTTTGGCGGCGTGCCGCACATATATTTAGTTTTAGGGTAGTTAGTAGCTCCTAGCTTCTGTTTGCTTTAGTTAGAGGTCCCCTTGTTATTATCCTGTCTCGGTTCACGCCTTGTCTCACTCTAAGACCTGGGGGCATCGGAGTTGGGCAGACCTAATCCGCCTTTCAAACGCGGCTGCCGTGGGCCCAAGAAACCATAGTCACTCAGGCGTGAACTGACCACACGGGTAAAACAATGGAGGTAGGGTGCTGCGCCTATGCGCTCCATTGTAACCAATGGTGGGAACTTTCTGCTCAGCGGTGACGTCACTTTAGGTCAACCGCAGGGCAGAAAGTTCCCACCATTGGTTACAATGGAGCGCATAGGCGCTACATTGTAACACTGCCGTGTGCCGCCTGTCAGACAGTACAGGAGCACACAGCCGATCAGGAGAGTGCTACAACGTGGCGCTCCCTGATTGGCTGAAGAAACCCACTTAGACAGAAGTCAGAGTGGGTTTCTGGCATTCGGGGAAAGGAGTCCCATGTGAAAACATGGGGCCCCTTTCAGTTCGTGGCTCAGGTATCCGTTTTGTTATTTTATTCAAGTACCTGGATTACAAATGGTTGCCCCGAGGACCCTGGGACCCTGGATCTGGTGAGTAGAATTTATTCAACAGGTACCCCTTGTATTCTACGGGAGAAGAGGACCGACCTGCGTGTGAACATAAGGTAAGTATGTATGTATGTTTGTGTGCATGTATGTAATAAATCTTTACTTTCACGGTGTGTGTGTCTTGTCTTTTTTTGGGTATTTTTTTAGTAGTAGTACTACAGGTACCAGCGGGCCCGTTTTTCCGTCGCATGCTGGTACTTGTGGTTCTCCAAGTACCAGCATGCGGGGGAGGCTTGCTGGGCCTTGTAGTACTGCTACTAAAAACAATATCTTTTCATTTTCACAAAAGGCTATCAGCCCCCCATCCGCAGCCAATTGGATGGGGGGGACAGCCTCGGGCTTCACCCCTGGCCCTTGGGTTGCTGGGGGGGGGACCCCTTGATTGAAGGGGTCTCCACTCCCCCAGGGTACCCCGGCCAGGGGTGACTAGTTGGATTTTTGATGCCACGGCCGCAGGGCACTATATAAAAGTGACCCCCGGCTGTGGCATTATCTGTCCAGCTAGTGGAGCCCGGTGCTGGTCTTAAAAATACGGGGGACCCCTACTCTTTTTGTCCCCCGTATTTTTGGAACCAGGACCAGGCGCAGAGCCCGATGCTGGTTGCTTAAATATGGGGGAACCCCTGTCAATTTTTCCCCCATATTTCTGCAACCAGGATCGGCTCAAAGAGCCCGAGGCTGGTTATGCTTAGGAGGGGGGACCCCACGCAATTTTTTTAAAGAAAATAACCACTTTCCCACCCCTTCCCACTGATATACATGCACGGATCTCATGGATCCCTGCATGCCTATACAATCACGGATTAAAAAAGCAGGTCTGTTTTTTTTTAGCACTTTTTTACGAGTTGTAATTTTTCACGGCAGTGTTTTTTTTTTTTTTTGCTTTGCACTTCTTAGTAAATTACCGAGATTCATACTTAAACAGCCGCGTTTTGACCGATGGTGTATTCATTTGTATTTTTTTTGTTGGACTTCCAAAAAATTACGAATGCCCTCATCACTGCCGTGATTATTGCTTAGTAAATTACCGAGATGACACTTTGATGAAAAAACGGCATCTTGGTCAAAATCAGGACCTTAGTAAATATACCCCATTGTCTTTACCTCTGAAACATCGCCCTATCTACTGCCTGTTCACAAAGCTCTCTACCTCTGCCCCTCTGCTATTGTCAGTGTACATCTCTTCTTTTAGTGTACTAATTATAATTAATTGAATCTTTTTGTATTCCAATGGCTACCACTCAAAACTAAGATGTGGGAATGTGGTATCAGAGCTGAATAGTGAAAGCAGGGCCTTGCATGGATCATCAACATCAACATAAATGCTTTTTTTATAGGGTGCTATTGAGTGCACAGCTCAGTGCTCAAAGTACAGTATGATGGTATGAAATAGTATGACATACTGGTATCAGGAATCAATTTGTGTTACCCTTGCAAGTGTTTATTTAAAAGAGACAATGCACTAATATTTGAAACAAGCATCTGGTTTATCACACACTGGAGAGTGAGACAGAGCCCAGGGTGTGTGTGTGTGTGTGTATATATCTATATCTATATATATGGGTGGTCTTCAGGTTGCCGGCGGCCGGGCTCCCGACGACCACCATACAGGCGCCAGAATCCCGACCGCCAGCATACCGACAACTTTTCTCCCTCTTGGGGGTTCACGACCCCCCTGGAGGGAGAATAGATAGCATGCCCGCAGCGTGGCGAGTGCAGTGAGCCCGCAAGGAGCTCATTTGCGCTCGCCAAGCTGTCGGTATGCCGGCGGTCGGTGTTCCGGTGCCTGTATGCTGGTCGCCGGGAGCCCAACCGCCGGCATCATATACTACACAATGGGGGTCATTCCGAGTTGTTCGCTCGCAAGCTGCTTTTAGCAGCTTTGCACATGCTAAGCCGCCGCCTACTGGGAGTGAATCTTAGCTTATCAAAATTGCGAACGAAAGATTATCAAAATTGCAAATAGACACTTCTTAGCAGTTTCTGAGTAGCTCCACACTTACTCGGCATCTGCGATCAGTTCAGTGCTTGTCGTTCCTGGTTTGACGTCACAAACACACCCAGCCAAAAAAGAAAACTTCACACCCACAAGAAAATGCGCTAACCAGCTGCAGGTCAATGGACTTCCAAAAATAGGGCGTTACCCGCACCCAAAAGAAAACACTCTAAAACAAAAAAGTTTTTTTCGAAAGTCCTCTTTCCTGCGCTAGACTCTTAAATTTATAAAGGCAATAAAGTCTTTACTTATCTTAGACTCGATGTTCCTTTCAATTTTTCATGATCCTCATGCTCATATGTGTGAGTTTTTTAACGGTGGTACATGAAAAAGAGAGACCAAGGATACAATCTAGTGTAGTATGTTCATAATTCTCAGAGGAAGAAACTTTCAATATGAATCATGTAATGCAGAAACATATATTATAAAATACAGTGATATTTATTGATTAAAGAAATGGTCCAATAAAAATTCTTCATCACATGAAGAAACGGTAAAAATTAATTTTACATCCAAGACATATGAGGGTGGCTTCCTACCAGATTTTGGATTTTAGAAGTGCGTCAAAGCAAAAGTGCTGTATAGATGTTTAATGTCCCCGGGGACGAATCAGCTCCAAGCCGTGGGCACCTCGTCTTCTCCTCGTCTGGTCAATCAGCCACCAGTTGTCACAATCATCCAACGCGTTTCGATCAATCCGTTGATCTTTTTCAAGGCATAACACACCCAGCGTTTTCCCAGACACTCCTCCGTTTCTCCAGCCACTCCCGCGTTTTTCCCAGAAACGGTAGCGTTTTTTCGCACACACCCACAAAACGGCCTGTTTCCGCCCAGAAACACCCACTTCCTATCAATCACATTACGATCACCAGAACGAAGAAAAAACCTCGTAATGCCGTGAGTAAAATACCTAACTGCATAGCAAATTTACTTGGCGCAGTCGCACTGCGGACATTGCGCATGCGCATTAGCGACTAATCGCTCCGTTGCGAGAAAAAAATACAGAGCGAACAACTCGGAATGACCCCCAATATACACTGCTCAAAAAAATAAAGGAAACACTAAACTAACACATCCTAGATCTGAATGAATGAAATATTCTTATTAAATACTTTGATCTTTACATAGTTGAATGTGCTGACAACAAAATCACACAAAAATTATCAATGGAAATCAGATTTATTAACCCATGGCGGTCTGGATTTGGAGCCACACTCAAAATTAAAGTGGAAAAACACACTACAGGCTGATCCAACTTTGATGTAATGTCCTTAAAACAACTCAAAATGAGGCTCAGTAGTGTGTGTGTGGCCTCCACGTGCCTGTATGACCTCCCTACAATGCCTGGGCATGCTCCTGATGAGGTGGCGGATGGTCTCCTGAGGGATCTCCTCCCAGACCTGGACTAAAGCATCCGCCAACTCCTGGACAGTCTGTGGTGCAACGTGGCGTTGGTGGATGGAGCGAGACGTGATGTCCCAGATGTGCTCAATTGAATTCAGGTCTGGGGAACGGGTGGGCCAGTCCATAGCATCAATGCCTTCGTCTTGCAGGAACTGCTGACACACTCCAGCCACATGAGGTCTAGCATTGTCTTGAATTAGGAGGAACCCAGGGCCAACCGCACCAGCATATGGTCTCACAAGGGGTCTGAGGATCTCATCTCGGTACCTAATGGCAGTCAGGCTACCTCTGGCGAGCACATGGTGGGCTGTGCGACCCCCCAAAGAAATGCCACCCCACACCATTACTGACCCACTGCCAAACCGGTCATGCTGGAGGATGTTGCAGGCAGCAGAACGTTCTCCTTGGTGTCTCCAGACTCTGTCACGTCTGTCACATGTGCTCAGTGAGACCCTGCTTTCATCTGTGAAGAGCACAGGGCGCCAGTGGCGAATTTGCCAATCTTGGTGTTCTCTGGCAAATGCTAAACGTCCTGCACGGTGTTGGGCTGTAAGCACAACCCCCACCTGTGGAAGTCGGGCCCTCATACCACCCTCATGGAGTCTGTTTCTGATCGTTTGAGTAGACACATGCACATTTGTGGCTTGCTGGAGGTCATTTTGCAGGGCTCTGGCAGTGCTCCTCCTGTTCCTCCTTGCACAAAGGCGGAGGTAGCAGTCCTGCTGCTGGGTTGTTGCCCTCCTACGGCCTCCTCCACGTCTCCTGATGTACTGGCCTGTCTCCTGGCAGCGCCTCCATGCTCTGGACACTACGCTGACAGACACAGCAAACCTTCTTGCCACAGCTCGCATTGATGTGCCATCCTGGATAAGCTGCACTACCTGAGCCACTTGTGTGGGTTGTAGACTCCGTCTCATGCTACCACTAGAGTGAAAGCACCGCCAGCTTTCAAAAGTGACCAAAACATCAGCCAGAAAGCATAGGAGCTGAGAAGTGGTCTGTGGTCACCACCTGCAGAACAACTCCTTTATTGGGGGTGTCTTGCTAATTGCCTATAATTCCCACCTGTTGTCTATTCCATTTGCACAACAGCATGTGAAATTGATTGTCAATCAGTGTTGCTTTCTAAGTGGACAGTTTGATTTCACAGAAGTGTGATTGACTTGGAGTTACATTGGGGTATATGCAATTGCGGTCGAATTCCCGAAAATGTCGAAAAACGGGACATTTTCGCCCCCCCAAAAAAATCGACAATGCAATTCAGTACTTTTCGTCAAAAAAACGGACTTTCCAAATTCGACTTTTTGAAATTCGACATTTTACAAATTCAACATTTCTGCAATGGTACAAATGCGGCATTTCGACAAAAGTATATTCAATTGAAGATTGTAAATTCGACAACAGTGCTTTTAGACAGTAAATTTGTCATTTTCAATCCGCCTCACTTTGCTGGCGGAATCTAATAAAAAATTTTAAAAACATGTTTTTTTTGTGTTTTTTTTATTGGTAATAGCATATCTATTTATATTAGAAGGGATTAGGTACTTGGTTTGTCTATTTAGGAGGCACAAGCATTTTTTATATATTTTTTAAAATATATATATATATTTTTTATGGAATGGGTTAAAAATCAGAAAAAAAAATGCGTGGGGTCCCCCCTCCTAAGCATAATCAGCCTCGGGCTCTTTGAGCCGGTCCTGGTTGTAAAAATACGGGGGGGGAAATGACAGGGGATCCCCCGTATTTTTAGAACCAGCACCGGGCTCTGCGTCCGGTCCTGGTGCCAAAAATACGGGGGACAAAAAGCGTAGGGGTCCCCCGTATTTTTGGAACCAGCACCGGGCTCCACTAGCTGGGGAGATAATGCGACAGCCGGGGGACACTTTGATATCGGTCCCTGCGGCCGTGCCATTAAAACCACAACTAGTCACCCCTGGCCGGGGTACCCTGGAGGAGTGGGGACCCCTTCAATCAAGGGGTCCCCCCCTCCAGCCACCCAAGGGCCAGGGGTGAAGCCCGAGGCTGTCCCCCCATCCATGGGCTGCGGATGGGAGGCTGATAGCCTTTTGTGAAATGAAAGAATATTGTTTTTTGCAGCAGAACTACAAGTCCCAGCAAGCATCCCCCCCGCAAGCTGGTACTTGGAGAACCACAAGTACCAGCATGCGGGGGGGAAATGGGCCCACTGGTACCTGTAGTTCTACTGCAAAAAAAATACCCAAATAAAAACAGGACACGCACACCTTGAAAGTACAACTTTATTACATACATGTCGACACACACACATACTTACCTATGTTGACACGACGTTCGGTCCACTTGTCCAAGTAGAATCCACGGGGTGTACCTGAAAATAAAATTATACTCACCTAAATCCAGTGTCCAGTGATATTTGTAATCCACGTACTTGGCAAAAAAAAACAACGCATTTACCCGATCCACACGGACTGAAAGGGGTCCCATGTTTACACATGGGACCCCTTTCCCTGAATGCTGAGACCCCCTGTGACTCCTGTCACAGAAGGTCCCTTCAGGCAATCAGGTAGTGCCACGTCCTGGCACTCTCCTGATTCCCTATGCGCGTCTGAGCTGGCAGACAGCGCATCGCACAGCACCTCCATTAGTTTCAATGGTGGGAACTTTGCGGTCAGTGGTGGGGTTACCCGCGGTCAGCCGCTGACCGCGGGTGACCTCACCGCTGACCGCAAAGTTCCCACCATTGAAGATAATGGAGGGGGCTGTGCGATGCGCGTCTGACAGCTCCGACGCGCATACAGCCAATCAGGAGAGTGCCACGATGTGGCGCTCCCTGATTGGCTGAAGGGACCTTCTGTGATAGCAGTCACAGGGGGTCTCTGCATTCGGGGAAAGGGGTCCCATGTGTAAACATGGGACCCCTTTCAGTCCGTGTGGATCGGGTAAATGCGTTTTTTTGTTTTGCCAAGTACGTGGATTACAAATATCACTGGACACTGGATTTAGGTGAGTATTAAGTTTATTTTCAGGTACCCCGGATTCGTCGACATTGGAGACGTGGCAGTCGGCGTGTCAACATAGGTAAGTATGTATGTGTCGGCATGTGTGAAATAAAGTTGTATTTTCACTGTGTGCGTGTCCTGATTTTATTTGGGTATTTTTTTTGCAGAAGAACTACAGGTACCAGTGGGCCCGTTTCCCCCCGCATGCTGGTACTTGTGGTTCTCCAAGTACCAGCTTGCGGGGGAGGCTTGCTGGGACTTGTAGTTCTTCTACAAAAACAATATTCTTTCATTTTTACACATGCTATCAGCCCCCCATCCGCAGCCCTTGGATGGGGGGACAGTCTCGGGCTTCACCCCTGGCCCTTGGGTGGCTGGGGGGGACCCCTTGATTGAAGGGGTCCCCACTCCTCCAGGGTACCCCGGTCAGGGGTGACTAGTTGGGTATTTAATGCCACGGTCGCAGGAAGCGGTATAAAAGTGTCCCCCGGCTGTGGCATTATCTGTCCAGCTAGTGGAGCCCGGTGCTGGTCCAAAAAAAACGGGGGACCCCTACTCTTTTTGTCCCCCGTATTTTTTGCACCAGGACCAGGCGCAGAGCCCGGTGCTGGTTGTTAAAATATGGGGGATCCCCTGTCATTTCCCCCCCCTGTATTTTGGCAACCAGGACCGGCTCAAAGAGCCCGAGGCTGGTTATGCTTAGGAGGGGGGACCCCACGCAGTTTTTTTTCGGGTTTTTTTACCGTTTTTTTTTTACATTTTTAAAAATCGAATCAAAATCCGTCAATTGGCCCGTTGTTCGACAGCGGGACTGTCGAATCCGTTTTTTATTGAATATGTCGAATTCCGGCACCCGCCGGCCCGAATTTGACGGTCGAATTGTGGCGAATTAAAAAACGGGCGAAAAATTGCCGCAATTTGCCCGGAATTGCATATACCCCATTGTGTTGTTTAAGTGTTCCCTTTATTTTTTTGAGCAGTATGTATATATATATATATATATATATATATATATATATATATATAGGATGTACTTTAGCGCTTGGCTCACACACAGCACTGGATACTAGCAATAACTTTTAAGGAATACATGGCAATGGATACTTGCAATATTTTGGATGGAATACATGGAATACACAGCAATCGGTGCTTGATAATAGTTGGATGAAAGTAAATCACAAAAGCATTTAGGATGCAGTCTGAAAAGTCTTGTAACAGGTTAAATACAGAAGCATTGGAAAGAGGTTGTTGTTCCTTAACACATCATACAGAGTTACAAATCATACATATACAAACAAGGGTACAAATTATGTAAGTACAAGTACAGTTAGCATAGATAGTTACCAAGTTACGTGCATAAGAGGGATGTGAGACCTATAGAACTTATGTGTAGGAGAGGATCCTGCCAGTAAGAGCCTCCAGCATGTGGGAAGAAAATACTGAGACAGAAGGGCTAGTCTTCATCATTGACTATGGGACTGACCATGCGTGTTGTGTATGGTGGGGAGAGGCAGGTGAGGCAGAGCCTTTCCTGTCATACTAACGTTTGTGCCAGAGTTTTCACTATATAAAATATATGAAAAATACAAAGAATATATTATAAATATCTTATTTGTATTATTCTAATAATATTTATAGTCAAAACTCTGGAGTTAAAAGTATATGACAGGTCAGACAGTGCCTCACCTGCCTACCTTTCCTGCACATCTCTAATCAAATCTCACCAAATTTCCCACAGTATATACTGCTGCACCTGTGTATAATGTCCACATGAACCCTCTGGCTCATAAATTGTGTTTAAATCTGGCTCTGGTACTAGCCAGTGCCTCCTCAGCCATTTACCTCACTGCACGTCCCAGGGCCATGCACATCGCTTCTCCCCCATGTATTACTGTGGTGATGCACCCCTGTCATCATCACTGCTATCTTTAAAATAGCATGCTGATGTGCCCTCCAATGTGTGAATGTCAGTGGCTCTATCGATTTAGACAGCTATAGCTGTCGTTGCCCCATTCATAGCCATTGTACCTGACTGCTGCTGCTGCTGGCTCCGGGCTGCATGGGAGATCTTGTGATGCTTGTGAAATCTTGTGCACTAGGCTGATGTGCTATTGGCTCTGACAGGAATCAACGGAGGGAGGAGTTTTCATTTCCCCACTTGAACAGATGAAATATTAATACATCTCATCGCTACTGCTTCCTGCTTTGCCTCAGTAAAAGGGTCATGCAAGAAGAGCTATTTCGGCTTCCCATGGATCTCTCTCCACTTTATCTTTCTTCTAAGCTTAGCACATAGACCCCTTTGACTTTTTAGCAGTGATCGCAACTGATCATGTGATCTTACAGCCTGAATCATCATCATCATCATGGTTGTTGTAAGTTATTGTAAATCTGTACCGTACCGGCCAATCAAAATTAGAAATGAGCAGGCTCGGTCCCACGTGAACTTCCAGAATCTGAGGGAAACTGAGCCATGGCTTGGTGTTTCCAGGCTCAAAACACTGTTATCCCAGTGTCAGATCTCGTGGGTTTTGATTCAATATAAATCCCTGCAGCGAGATTTGGGCACCATTTCACAGCAGATGCTAGAGAGCTGTGTGATGCTGCTGTCTGTACTTACTCAACTCCATAGCTGAGATGAACTATCTTCCCACTCCAGTGCTGAGCTGTCCTATCTGTCCATCCACTCCAGTGCTGAGCTGTCCTATCTGTCCATCCACTCCAGTGCTGAGCTGACCTATCTGTCCATCCACTCCAGGGCTGAGCTGATCTATCTGTCCATCCACTCCAGTGCTGAGCTGATCTATCTGTCCATCCATTCAGTGCTGAGCTGATCTATCTGTCCATCCATTCAGTGCTGACCTGAACTATCTGTCCATCCACTCCAGTGCTGAGCTGATCTATCTGTCCATCCATTCAGTGCTGAGCTGATCTATCTGTCCATCCACTCCAGTGCTGCTGAACTGAACTATCTGTCCATCCATGCCGGTGCTGAGAAGAACTATGGCCCTCATTCCGAGTTGATCGCTCGCTAGCTGCTTTTAGCAGCAGTGCACACGCTAGGCCGCCGCCCTCTGGGAGTGTATCTTAGCTTAGCAGAAGTGCGAACGAAAGGTTAGCAGAACTGCTTGAAAATCTATTCATGCAGTTTCTGAGCAGCTCCAAACCTACTCCTACCTTGCGATCACCTCAGTCAGTTAAGTTCCTGCTTTGACATTTCAAACACGCCCTGCATTCGGCCAGCCACTCCCCCGTTTCTCCAGGCATGCCTGTGTTTTTACCTGACACGCCTGCATTTTTTAGCACACTCCCAGAAAACGGCCAGTTACCACCCAGAAACACCCACTTCCTGTCAATCACTCACCGATCAACAGAGCGACAGAAAAGCGTTGCTCGACCTTGTGTAAAAATGCATAGTTTTGTGTGAAAGTACTTCACACGTGCGTATTGCGGCCCGTACGCATGCGCAGAAATGCCGCTTTTTCAACTAATCACCGCGCTGTGACCGAAAGCAGCTAGCGATTAACTCGGAATGAGGGCCTATATGTCCATCCACTCCTGTGCTGTTGAGCTGAACTATCTGTCCATCCACTCCAGTGCTGCTGAGCTGAATTATCTGTTAATCCACCCCAGTGTGGCTGAGCTGAACTATCTGTCCATCCACTCCAGTGCTGCTGAGCTGAAATATCTGTCCATCCACCCCAGGGCTAAGCTGACCTATCTGTCCACTTCAGTCCACTTAATGTTAATATTGGCCGACCTAGATACAGTACAGGCAGTTAGCACATCATTGGTTATTATTTTTGTATAGTGCAGGAACTTGGAAGTTATAGCTATTGTCTAAGTGTATCACACTGGTGCTGCTGTGTAACTTTAAGTGTCACATAAGTGCTGTATTTTTTTTGTCACTGCCCGCAGTGCAGCTGCAACCCAGAGCTCCACATAGGGCAGCATTACCCCTTGGTGAACAGCACACTTGTGTTTTTCTTGTCACTGCCAGCAGTGCAGCACAGAGCTAATATATTGTTTGTGCAACTGGTGTGTGCTGTAGGTGCTGTACCTCACCGCATTCACATAAATATAAGCACTGTGAATCTGCAGGCCATACCCCACTGCAGTCACATAAACAATATAAGCACTGTGACTACACTGTCTGTACCCCACTGTGTTCACATAAATAATATAAGCACTGTTACTCGGCATGCCTTACCCCACTGCGTTCACATAAATATTAAAAGCATTGCGACTCTGCAGGCCATATCCCACTGCATTCACATAAATAATCAAAGCACTGTGACTCCACAGGCCATACCCCACTGATTTAACATAAATATAAGCACATTGAGTCCACAGGGTGAATTGTGATTTTTTAAAATAGTTCAAATAAATACTATAGTTGTTTTTTGTGAATTCTCCTGTCATCACATTAGACAGGAGAATTCTTCCTCAATCACGGAGGAGGAAACTTGATTCACTTCACCATCGGAAAACACGATTTGCAAAATCACACCTTTTAGTTAATTTGGAAGTTTTCAGTGAGAAAACTCCCCAGAGTTTAGTCGCTCTCTGGTGTGATTGTTCACAACCAAACTCCCTCCAAACTCGATTCTTAGTAAATTTACCCCTTAGTTCCACTGCTGTCAGCTAATAATAGGAAAGTGGCTACAGTCGGCATATGTTTACCAAAATTGTGTAGAATATTATTGGAATGTCACCTAGTGTTATCAATCTTGATATCTGCTGCTACATGGAGATGTTTGGAGTAAACAACATGATTCCATGTAGTCAATCTTTTTCAATGGTTCAGGCTGGTGGTGGTATAAAGGTATGGGGAGGAGTGTTTTCTCGGTATAGATTCTGTTGCTGCTGCTGCTGGTGGTGGAGCCTGGAGACAGGCAGACTCATCCGTGGATGACAGCTCCAGCAGGGGGAGACCCTTGATATTGGATTGCCTGGGGTACTTACCCCCTTGGCCGCCACCCTTAATCAGACACTGTATGCTGCCCTAAACACAAGTACGTGTATGCACTTACACACTAGGGTTAATTTGTTTGTCAGATGCCAATTAACCTGCAAGTATATTTTGCTATGTAGTATGATAGTAAAAATTAATCATTTAATTTGAAGATGATGCTGGGATTCATATGCCACCAATATTTGGAACAATATGGATTAAAATTATTATAGTAACACTTGCCTGGAATGTACAGAATCACTTTCAAGTGGAGTAGATTGTTCACAATCGAATAATACACTACATTACAAACTATGCTTAGAACCAAGATGAGTTAAATAAGTGAAATACCCATGATGTTAGAAGACTTGAAAGGTGATAGGAGAACAGAGACCTTTCATTAGGAGAGTGCATTACACATAAATAGGGGTGAGCTAAGATTTAATCCTCTCTTAGCTGTCTACATGCATATACTGTAGGTGGATGTATTTCCAATATAATATTAATGAAGGTTGATCATTTTAAAGACCAGTGATGTGCGGTGAGGTGAGGCAGAGCATCCCCTGCCTATCTTTTTCGCACATCTCTGATCAAAACGCACCAAATTTACTGCAGTTATACTGCTGTACCACTGTATAATACCCACATGAACCCTTGGGCTCATATATATTGTATGTAAATCTAGCTCTGGAACTAGCCAGTGCCCTTTTGATCCATTTACCTCACTGCATGTTCCTGTTAAAGACAGAATATTCTAAACATCTGTTGTGATTCTCTGGTCAGTGCAGTTTACTCAGAGGAAAAAAAAAAAATTGAAATAACATACTGTAAGGCACACCTGACTAATTAACTACAGCAGATGCTTCAACTGACTACTACTCTCGCAGTGATCTCTGTTGAGTCTAGGTGGTCTCCCCAAGAATAAATCAAAGTACACCCTTTCAGGAGAAATATAGATATGGATCAGTTGATAGAAGAGCAGGAGCAGCAATCCAGTACTAGTGCTGTGGCTGTTGCCACTTATCTACTTAAGATGGTCAAGGAGACACAAAGTTTAAGAAAGGACACCTGAAATAATTTACAAAGTTTAAGAAAACATTATCTCTAATAATAAGGGAACACTTACTATCGAAAAACAAAATTGGCAACAAGCCATACACCACATGCAGTGGAAAGGAAAGGCTCAGGCCATGGCCTTTGCTTGCGAGTGCTTTAAAAGAATGCCTATTGCAGAAGTCAGGCCCAAACACAGTCAGGTATCTTTCTGTAACCTCATATGCATTTAAAAAAGGATTGGATGAATTTCTGATTGGAAAGGATATCCAAAGTTATAACATTTACAACATTGATAATCCGGGTGTAACATGATTTATAGTTGTTAACTAGTCATAAAACATTCTTCAGCAGGTACATTATACTCAACTCAACTTAATACAGAATACAGGTTGAACACGGTGGGCATTTTGCCTCTTTTCAACCTCAATTACTATGTTAATCATATGATGAAACAACACCTTCTCACTCTAAGTCTAGTAGAGGTGACTTCTTTAAAATATGCAAATCAGTGCCCCCCCTTCCCACAAAAAAAGAAAAAAAGTCTGAAAAACAAACTGTGTGTTCACAAATCCATGACGAGAGTCTAGGGGTGCCAGGTTAGCTATGTGAGAGTCTGACATTTCTGACACTATATCTATAGAGAAGCCTCTTTCCACCATTTCTGCACCCTCTGCAAATGTGGGGATGAGCAGTACAAGTAAAGATGGTGACATAGAAATTGGGGATGCAACTATGGAAGCGCAGCAAGATGAGGGGGATATTTGTGTATCTGATGCTAATGAGGTTGTGGATGATGAGGCTGTTGTTTGAGTATAAGAAAGTTTGCCACCAGTGGAAGCAGTATTTGTCCATGATAAAAACAGGACCATTGTCATGCCTGGGTATAAGACCAAAAAAGCCACCTATTTTGTGTGAAATTATTTTTATCCAAATCCTGACAACATTTTTCAAGGACAATTCCATCTTTCACCACTGTTCTTTTCATCATGGTCTGTATTTTTGGGGGCATTGGTGATGGTCTTTTTTGCACATACATATTTTTTTCTTGATTATTGCTCTAATTTCTAATTTGCAACACATTTTTAAACATAAGTAACTGCTGTGTGTTTGTGTCACCGCTCTTTTGGCTAGTTTGGCCAATATTGGTTAACAATATTGTGAGCTGTGACATGGTCGAAATTGGAAAAGCCTGGAAATTAATGTTATTGAGGTAATAATATTGTAGGAGCAAAAATAGACCAGAGTTACATGATTTTAGATGTTTTTAGCCTTTTAAAAAAAAGAAATAACGATCCCAAACCAAAACACTTGCGGGTCATTTTGCCAAAACCAAAAAACTGAGGGCAGTTTTGGCAAAAGCAGAAAATCAAAACATGGGGTCCACGCAATCTTTAATTTAAAATCCATTTTTATCAGATTCTACACTCACAGAATCTTTTTAAGGTTCACATACAAAATACATTTGAGCAACATTAAATATCAAGATTTAAGATTTAGGGGCCTATTTTGTAACATTATTTTTACTAAACATATGTGAAAAGGGTTATTTTCTTGGGGTGTGCCCTTGTGGGTTTTGGTTTTGATTTTTGATCTGTATTTAATTTTTTTTTAAATAAAAACAGCTAAAATAACAGAATTTGGGGGTGTTTTTGTTTCTGCAGTATTATTAGCCTTAATAACATTCATTTCCACTCATTTCCAGTTTATTTTGAACACCTCACAGCTCACAATATTGTTTTCATCCAGTTTAGGCCAAAAGGTTGCACCGAGATAGCTGGAAGACTAAGCTAAGTGACAAAAGTGGGCACCACAAACACCTGGCACATCTAGGAGTGGCACTGCAGTGGCAGACAGTATATCAGTTTTATAAATTATGGCAAAAAAACCCTTCAAAGAGCACATAATGCAAAGAAAAGAGGTGCAAAATGGAATTGTCCTTGGTCCTTCCCACCCACCCTTTAGTTGTATATTAAACAGAACATGCAAAGTTTAACAAACCATTCATTTCAGTGATAGGGACTGTCACTTGTGGCTGAGATGATTGGTTTGTTTGGACCCTCACAAAACAAGCTGGCGATGGGCAGTGCACAAACTGGCTTTAGTACTTTAAATAGGCACAATGTCGTCATCAGCATCCGGTTCCTCATCCCCATCAGTGTTTACATCCTCTTCTTCACAGACTATTAATTTGTCCCCACTGGAATCCATCATCACAGGTCCAGCTGTACTTTTTGGAGGTAATTGCTGGTACAGGTGTTCCTGGAGGAATTTATAATTCATTTTGATAAACATCATCTCCACATTTTGTGGAAGTAACCTCGTACACCGAACGCTGACAAGGTTACCGGCTGCACTAAACACTCTTTTGGAGTACACACTGGAGGTGGGCAGCTTAGGTGAAATAAAGCCAGTTTGTGCGAGGGCCTCCAAATTGCCTATTTTTCCTGCCAGTATACATATGGACTGTCTGACATGCTTACCTGGATGCTGCCACCCATATAATCCTCCAGAAATATATATTTTTACACACTGCGGTTTAGCTTCACCGACAGTGTCGCACACATGAATCAGAAATAGGTATTATTATTATTTATATCACACACTGGTGGCTACAGTTTCACAGAAATGAGTCAGAAATATATATTTTTATGCACTGCGGTTGACCGTCACCAACAGCATCGCACAAATGAGTCAAAAATATGTAGAAGTATTTTTTATATCACACACATGCAGTTACAGTGTTGCACAGTGTTAGTAAGAAATATATATAATTACACACTGTGGTTGACCTTCACCATCAGCGTCGCACAAATGATTCAGAAATATGTAGTAATTTTTATATCACACACCAGCGGTTACAGTGTCACACAAATGAGTCAGAAATATATATTATAGTTACACACGGCTCCAAACCCTTTAATTCACTTTTTTTTTAGTAATCAGACCACATTTCCCATACTTATCTGGGCTGAATTTACTAAAAAAAAAGTGAAAAAAACCCTGCAATGAGCCCTGTGACAAATGCCAGCTCCAGCTGACATTATCACATGGATCATTGCGAGATCCCTACTTCTGCACAGCTTTCTCTGACCACTGGCAGAGAAAGCTGTACGGGGACCGGACTCCAGTGATCAACTATGTGTGTCTAATGGACACACAAGCGGATCACTGGTAATAAAACAAAAAATAAGTTAAAAAAACAAAAAAACACATACTTACCAGTGCTCCAATCATCGGGACCTCCTGTGTGCTGCTGTGACCCCCAGTGCAGTAAAGTAATGCTGCAAAGCAGCATCTCACTTTACAGCACCGGGGGTCACAGTAGCACACAGGATCCGATGCCCAGCAGCCCTGTAGGAGCAGCGATCACCGGCTCCCTGGACTAGTAAGTATATTTACTGTAGGGAAGGGGGTCCGCGGCATGGGGGGAGGTAGTTGCAACGGGGTGTTGACCTGGCGGCGGTGGTAGTGGTGATGTCAGCAGAGGTGGTGCATGCTCAGCAGGAAATCGGGGTATTTTTCCCGAAAATTACCCTGATACTGTTCGCAAGCTCTGTCACTGCATGCGATAATTTATACATCCGTGCGATGTAATAAATTATCGCAGTGCGGATTGGGTCGATTTTATCACATGCCATCCGCATCCTTGGATGCGAATGGTGATAAATCGGCACCTAATTTTCATTTCAGATTTAGCATTATTCTGTTTGAGTTAATGTGATTATTTACTATAAGTGCTCTCAAACACCATCATCTAGCAATCTTGAAATATCTGCCAAAATGTTAAGGCCCATATACACTTGCCAATAAAATGAGCGACGTCGCTCATTTTCCCCCTCCCTGAGCAACGTCGCTCATTTTATCGGCAAGTGTGTATGCCACCAGCGACGACCGATGCGTGGCCCCGCGGGTCAGCAATGATCGTCGCTGTCGGCAGTGCATGCATGCAGGATCTGGACTGTCGTCCAGGACCTGCATGCACATCTGGCGGAGGCGTGATGTCACTGAGCGATATGAGCGGTCATATCGCTCAGTGTGTACAGTCGGCCGCCGACTGGCCGGCCTGGGAGGGGAAACATTAGACAACGTCGCTCATAAAGCGACATCATCTAATGCAGGCATGCCCAAACTGCGGCCCTCCAGCTGTTGTGAAACTACATATCCCAGCATGCCCTAACACAGTTTTGCTGTCAGTGAATGCTAAAGCTGTGTCAGGGTATGCTGGGATGTGTAGTTTCTCAACAGTTGGAGGGCCGCAGTTTGGACATGCCTGCATGTGTATGGAACTTTACTTGTATTTAATTCTAAATAAACTTAAAAACTATTTGTAGCTCTTTAAAACAAAAATAAAACAATGATGTTCTGTCAGTGCAAGTACTGTGCAACTACCCTGTATACTGAACTAATGCAGATACCTGTTTAACACAACCATCCATTCACTTCATGTGAAGCAGTGGAAGAAAAAAACTGTAAATTTTAGATGTATTCTTAATGTGTCTCCACCCTGCTGCCTGGGCTGGTACAAGCGTTGTCTGCACTGAAGAACTCTTTACAGGGGGTGGTGACAGCTCTCAGAGTAAAGCAAAAAATGAATAGAGCAAGTGACAGGGGGCTCTGTCTGACATGAACCTTGTCAGCATGGAGTATGTTACAACAGTGAGCAAAGCCTGGCAGGGGAAGAGGGACACTGGACATGAATTCATAGATAGGCATTCTCAGCATCACTCAGCTCACACTTCCCAATATCTCTCAGCACTTGCGTTTGATCTAAGTTTTATATTTTATTTTAAATGTAATTGTCAACTGTGTTGATTGTGGATTCTGCAAAGACTAAATTGTGTCAAAAAAATATATAACTTCTTTAGCAGATTTCTAAGATTTCAAATAGATTGGTTACAATGATCAAATTGGAGAGCTGACCTTCCATTACACTGATATTGGTGTATCTCCACAAAATGACAATAAGACGTTAAAGCCAGAGACAAATGATTTCCAGATATTACTGTTACTGTGACTTTACTTGGTGTTTTTTGTACTGTACAACTGTATACCATGCAGATATCTATATGAAAGACCAATAGCAGTTTAACATTGTTACATAAAAAAAATATAGAAAGAAATTATAATAGTAACTAATAAATGTAGTTTAAACATGGAGCTGCTTGTCCTGTTTTATTTATTTTAACCTTTGTTTGTCTAATGTATCATACATAAGATATGAGTGCACAATGTGGCACAAATATTATAGTATAGTACCTATGTGATTGGGCTTCTGAAAGTGAATTAATCCTATAGTACATTCTGCATTTATTGTCCATTGGGATGGGGGAGGGGGTTTGGTTGGACAACACATTTATCAGGTTAGACATATACTGACCTGCAAGACATAAAAGTTTTAGATGCCTACCAGAAGAGTATGAGAATTTCCCAATTTTCATAATTACTGTTGCCATAGTCACAACATTAATGCCAATGTTGTCAAAATAGTGTTAATTACCCACATAATGAATATTTGCAGAATAGAACATTATAAAATTAGAATATGCCTGTAACATTGTGTTAACCACTTGCTTGACGTGTTTGCATCAGATGTGACCACCCTAGTCTGGGCTTTCCCTGACATGGTTGCATTTGATGTCAAAAATGCCCACTGGGTGGCTACTGGAAGAAATACTTCCAGCAGCCGCCAGTCTCAGAGGGACATCCTAGCCCTCATGCACCCATGACTCCTCACCCGGTGTTTGCTTGTTGCAGTAATCAGACATTTTGGTGGCAACCCCTACCCAGCAGCTGCAGAGAGGAGCAGCCACCAGGGAAATGTAATGAAAGCAGCCAGTGACATGCAGTGGGGTGAGGCAGGTGAGGTCAAGCCTTTCCTGTCATACTAACGTTTGTGCCAGAGTTTTGACTATATAAAGTATTTGAAAAATACAAAGAATTTGAAATATCTTCTTTGCATTATGCTAATCATTTTTATAGCCAAAACTCTGGAGTAAAAAGTCTGCCTCACCTGCCTATAGGCCGTATTCATACCTTATTGCTGCTGTGTGATTTCTCACAGCGGGCGGTCAGCACATCCCTGAGCAGCACCGCAGTGTCTCTTTGGAACTGATCATTTCCAAAATATCTATATATATATTTTCTTTCTATTTCTCCTCTCCCTTTGTCTTCTAGGGACATATATAACAATTATTGATGGCTAATTAATGATGACTCTCTTGCTATGGTGCAACCTTGATGGGCATCACTAGTTTAAAGTTCAGGTTCTTGCACAGTACACCATAAAAATAGCAACACTTTAAAAAAAAGTGTAAATAAGATCATGTTGTATACGTTTTAAATAAATGTTCTTGACCCAATTCAATCCTAAAGAACATCAATGTGTGAGCTGTGTTTGAAAAAAATATTGGCCAGTTAAGTGGTTGAACAACAGCCTATGTTTAAAATATTGTAGATCGTCATCAGCAATATCCTAGTTGAAAGGGACTGAAGACTTACAGTATATTTGATTCTAAAAAAACAGGCAAGCGATCAAAACGATTGTCTTCGTAATTTATAAATGGGAGCCTGTTGAGGTTGAATGTTGTTAATAAAATCATGGATGTTATTGCTGGTAAACATACAGTCAGAGGTAACTATGAGTGAAGCTATAGTGGGTGCATGGGGTGCAATTACTATGGGGCCCAGAGATTTAGGGGTCCCAGACATAGGTTGTATAATGCAAACCAATTTTCACAATTATTCCCAGTCTGCTTGGGGTAACATTTCATTTTCAGTGAGTGGCGTGTGTAGTAGATGTTATAATGGTAAGGATGCACTGTAGTGTGGCATAATCTGAATTTGAGGGCACTATAATATGGCATAATCTGACCTACTCATTAGTAGGTGGCACAATATGAACTGGAGGCACTATTGTATGCCATAATATAAACAGGGGGCACTATAAATAATGTGGCAAAATATGAACTATGGACACTATAATGAGGCATAGTATGAACAGAGAGCACTACTATATGGCATAATATGTACTGGGGACACTGTGGGTAGAATCTATAAAGCCTAGGAGAGAGATAAAGTGGAGTAGTTGCACAAAGCAACCAATCAGCATTAAACTATAATTTCAAAGACTTTGCTCGATAAATGACAGTTAGAAGCTTATTAGTTGATTTGAGTAACTACTCCTCTCTCTTTCCAAGGCTTGATTCATCTCCCCTCTAATGTCCTAATGTGAATTAGGGGTGGGGGATATTTAATAAACATACTGTAATTTTCTAAAAAAAATTTAGATAAATATCTCTTTTCCAGTGGCAGTTGCAGCACAGTCCAAAATTCAAATAGGGGAGGCACAGCAACTGCCACGCTAAACACTGCCATACATTGCTGGTAAGGACTCACTGACAGTTGTTGTGGCTCCCCTATCTGAATTTTGGACCACCACTGGAAACAATGGGGGTCATTCCGACCCGATCGCTCGCTGCAGTTTGTCACAGTGCAGCGCTCGGGTCGGAACTGCGCATGCGCCAGCGCCGCAGTGCGCCGGCGCATGGCTGCTTTCATTACCTAGCGATTGCCTCTGAGACAGAGGCGGTTGCTAGGCGGGAGGGGGCTGAACGGCGGTGTTAAGCTGCCGTTCAGGGGGAGCAGTCCGGACCGTTGGGGGGGGGCCGGACCGTTGAGGGGGGGGGGGGGGCGGGCCGTGGCGGCTGCGTGATGTCTCACGCAGCCACTGTGGCCAGCGGGAGCGACGACCAACTCCCAGACAGCCGCAGGAGTTGCGCTGGCCAGAAGTTACTCCTCAAATACAAAAGCATCGCCTCTGTACGATGGTTTTGTATTTGTGTGGCGGCGGACTAGCCCTGTGCTGGGCGTCCCACCGCATGTCTGAGTTTACGATCGTAGCGGTGCTAAAATTAGTATACGTATTTATCTTTTCTTATTTTTGAGATAATTATGTTTAATAAATATCCCCGATAAATGTATACTGGCAGCCCTGCAGTGTGACATAATGTGAATTAGGGTACTACTACTGTTCAGAAAGTAAGCTATGGCACTATTATGGGATATAAAATGAACAATTGGTGAGGTGCCTCTTTAGAAGCATTGGGACAGGGGTCCCTTTAAAATGTTGCTATGGGGCCCAAAAAGTTCTGGATACGCCCCGAGAGGTAACCCTTTGTTAAAGACAAGCAATATTTTTTCCGCTCTTCATGATAATTTTCCTCCACAGGGTGATAGTGTTCTGTCTACATCTGATAACAATCTACCAATGTAATTTGATAGAGGAATCAGTGTTATATTGTACATTAATAGATATACAGTATGTGGGACAGCAATATAATTATTTAAAAAAAAAATAATATCCAAGTGATTTATTTATTTGGAAAACAAAGGGGGTAATTCCAAGTTGATCGCAGCAGGATTTTTTTTAGCAGTTGGGCAAAACCATGTGCACTGCAGGGGGGGACAGATATAACATTTGCAGAGAGAGTTAGATTTGGGTGGGTTATTTTGTTTCTGTGCAGGATAAATACTGGCTGCTTTATTTTTACACTGCAATTTAGATTGCAGATTGAACTCACCACACCCAAATCTAACGCTCTCTGCACATGTTATATCTGCCTCCCCTGCAGTGCACATGGTTTTGCCCAACTGCTAAAAAATTTCCTGCTGCGATTAACTTGGAATTACCCCCAAAATGTGTAAGTACTGTAAGTGTTACTTATGTAAAGTGTATCTTTATTGAAAGTAGCTTAATCAAATGTATAGCCTCATTTTTTTCTGTAAGTTTCCGTTTGAAAGCCTGTATGATCCTTATTCTCTTTTGGTATAATTATAATAATCATCTTTTATGAAACTCTAAGATAAAGCTCTTCTATCATGGGGAGGTGTTAGAAGAAAACAGTCAGCTTGGAAGCTGTCAATCAACATATTATGATGGGACGTGGTGATTTTTCTTTGAGGTTATAGACAACAGAATGACAGTCATAAGATGTGATCTCTGAAGTCACAAACAGGGACACCCACTTTGTTACATATTTACTTGCTTGTAAACTATTTTATCATCATTGTTAGCATAGTTACTGTATTTATGAAATGTAAACATTAGGAAAAGATCGCTGTGAAATAAATGCCGTGGAACAGTAAATTTTATTTATTAATTTAAAATCAATTACTTTGGATTTGTAATAGATCATTCATAAGTAAAACAGTGAGCAATCTATATATATATAAATGTGAAAGCCCTCACTCACTCACTCACTCACTCACTCACTCACTCACTCACTCACTCACTCTCTTACTTCCCGATATGGTAGGAAGCTGAAATTTAACATAGGTATTCTTCCGGCAGGAAATAGGAATTTGAGTAAACCTCTCCTAAGAGGATGAAAAGGGGTTTGACATAATGACGTCAATACCAATGCGTGGCTTGCGTTACATGAACGATAATGCCCAAACGGACAATAGGATCAAAATTTGTATTACACCTCCAGTGGGTAGGATAAAAATAAACCACAAAATTGCGAAAGCCCTCACTGACTGACTCATCATTAATTCTCTTACTTCCGGATAAGTTAGGAAGATGAAATTTAACACACGTATTCTACAGGTGGGAGATAGAAAAACAATGTAATTAGAATAAAAAAAAACTCCCCTAAGGAAATGAAAAGGGTGTTGGCATAATTACATCATTACCGATGCGTGGCTTGCGTTGCAGGAACGATAACGCCCAAACGGTCAATCAAATCAAAATTTGGATTGCACCTCCAGTGTGTAAAATTAATAAACTACAAAAATGGTCCTGTCACTTTTACCATATATCTCACTGACTGACTTACTGACTGACTCATCACTAATTCTCTTACTTCCCGATATGTTAGGAAGATGAAATATAACATAGGTATTCTGCAGATGGGAAATAGGAAAACAACATAATTAGCATTTTAATAAACCTCCCCTAAGGGGATGAGAAGGGGGTGACAAAATGACGTCATTACCGATGCGTGGCTTGCGTTGCATGAACGATAATGCCCAAACGTACAATAAGATAAAAATTTGTATTGCACCTCCAGTGTGTAGAATTTAATAAACTACAATATTGGTTCTGTCACTTTTTATCGTATCTGCTACGGGTGCTCCTTGGATAACGTTAAGTACCATGGATTAAGTAAGAATTTACTCACTGGTAATTCTATTTCTCATAGTCCGTAGTGGATGCTGGGGACTCCGTAAGGACCATGGGGATTAGCGGCTCCGCAGGAGACTGGGCACAACTATAAAGAAAGCTTTTAGACTACTGGTGTGCACTGGCTCCTCCCACCAAGACCCTCCTCCAGACTTCAGTTAGGATACTGTGCCCGGAAGAGCTGACACAATTAGGAAGGATTTTGAATCCCGGGTAAGACTCATACCAGCCACACCAATCACACCGTATAACTCGTGATACAATACCCAGTTAACAGCATGATAACAACTGAGCCTCTCAACAGATAGCTCAACAATAACCCTTTAGTTAAGCAATAACTATATACAAGTATTGCAGACAATCCGCACTTGGGATGGGCGCCCAGCATCCACTACGGACTATGAGAAATAGAATTACCGGTGAGTAAATTCTTATTTTCTCTAACGTCCTAAGTGGATGCTGGGGACTCCGTAAGGACCATGGGGATTATACCAAAGCTCCCAATCGGGCGGGAGAGTGCGGATGACTCTGCAGCACCGAATGAGAGAACTCAAGGTCCTCCTCAGCCAGGGTATCAAATTTGTAGAATTTTACAAACGTGTTTGCCCCTGACCAAGTTGCAGCTCGGCAAAGTTGAAGAGCCGAGACCCCTCGGGCAGCCGCCCAAGAAGAGCCCACTTTCCTTGTGGAATGGGCTTTTACTGATTTAGGATGCGGCAGTCCAGCCGCAGAATGTGCAAGCTGAATCGTACTACAGATCCAGCGAGCAATAGTCTGCTTAGAAGCAGGTGCACCCAACTTGTTGGGCGCATACAGGATAAAGAGCGAGTCAGTCTTCCTGACTCCAGCTGTCCTGGAAACATAAATTTTTAGGGCCCTGACTACATCCAACAACTTGGAAGCCTCCAAGTCGTTTGTAGCCGCAGGCACCACGATAGGTTGGTTCAGATGAAAAGCTGATACCACTTTGGGGAGAAACTGGGGACGAGTCCTCAATTCTGCCCTATCCATATGGAAAATCAGATAAGGGCTTTTACATGACAAAGCCGCCAACTCTGAAACACGCCTGGCCGAAGCCAAGGCCAACAACATGACCACTTTCCACGTGAGATATTTCAAATCCACGGTTTTTAGTGGTTCAAACCAATGTGACTTTAGGAAATCTAACACCACGTTGAGATCCCAAGGTGCCACTGGAGGCACAAAAGGGGGCTGAATATGCAGCACTCCCTTAACAAAAGTCTGAACTTCAGGTAGTGAAGCCAATTCTCTCTGGAAGAAAATCGATAGAGCCGAAATCTGGACCTTAATGGAACCCAATTTAAGGCCCATAGTCACCCCTGACTGTAGGAAGTGCAGGAACCGGCCCAGCTGAAATTCTTCCGTTGGAGCCTTCCTGGCCTCACACCACGCAACATATTTTCGCCATATGCGGTGATAATGGTTTGCGGTTACTTCTTTCCTAGCTTTAATCAGCGTAGGAATGACTTCCTCCGGAATGCCCTTTTCCTTCAGGATCCGGTGTTCAACCGCCATGCCGTCAAACGCAGCCGCAGTAAGTCTTGGAACAGACAGGGCCCCTGCTGCAGCAGGTCTTGTCTGAGCGGTAGAGGCCATGGGTCCTCTGACATCATTTCTTGAAGTTCCGGATACCACGCTCTTCTTGGCCAATCCGGAACAATGAGTATAGTTCATACTCCTCTTCTCCTTATTATCCTCAGTACCTTTGGTATGAGAGGAAGAGGAGGGAACACATAAACTGATCGGTATACCCACGGTGTTACCAGAGCGTCCACAGCTATCGCCTGCGGGTCTCTCGACCTGGCGCAATATTTTTCTAGCTTTTTGTTTAGGCGGGACGCCATCATGTCCACCTGTGGTTTTTCCCACTGGTTTACAATCATTTGAAAGACTTCTGGATGAAGTCCCCACTCTCCCGGGTGGAGGTCGTGCCTGCTGAGGAAGTCTGCTTCCCAGTTGTCCACTCCCGGAATGAACACTGCTGACAGTGCTAACACGTGATTTTCCGCCCATCGGAGAATCCTTGTGGCTTCTGCCATCGCCGTCCTGCTTCTCGTGCCGCCCTGTCGATTTACATGGGCGACCGCCGTGATGTTGTCTGACTGGATCAGTACCGGCTGGTTTTGAAGCAGGGGTTTTGCCTGACTTAGGGCATTGTAAATGGCCCTTAGTTCCAGAATATTTATGTGCAGGGAAGTCTCCTGACTCGACCATAGTCCTTGGAAGTTTCTTCCCTGTGTGACTGCTCCCCAGCCTCGAAGGCTGGCATCCGTGGTCACCAGGACCCAGTCCTATATGCCGAATCTGCGGCCCTCTTGAAGATGAGCACTCTGCAGCCACCACAGCAGAGACACCCTTGTCCTCGGAGACAGGGTTATCAGACGATGCATCTGAAGATGCGATCCGGACCACTTGTCCAACAGGTCCCACTGAAAGGTTCTTGCATGAAACCTGCCGAATGGAATCGCTTCGTAGGAAGCTACCATTTTCCCCAGGATCCGCGTGCAGTGATGCACCGACACCTGTTTTGGTTTTAGGAGGCCTCTGACTTGAGATGACAGCTCCTTGGCCTTTTCCTCCGGGAGAAACACTTTTCTCTGTTCTGTGTCCAGAACCATCCCTAGGAACAGTAGGCGTGTCGTAGGAACCAGCTGTGACTTTGGAATGTTTAGAATCCAGCCGTGCTGTTGTAGCACTTCCCGAGATAGTGCTACCCCTACCAACAACTGCTCTCTGGACATCGCCTTTATCAGGAGATCGTCCAAGTACGGGATAATTAAAACTCCCTTCCTTCGAAGGAGTATCATCATTTCCGCCATTACCTTGGTAAAGACCCTCGGAGCCGTGGAGAGACCGAACGGCAACGTCTGGAATTGGTAATGACAATCTTGTACCACAAATCTGAGGTACTCCTGGTGAGGATGGTAAATGGGGACATGTAGGTAAGCATCCTTGATGTCCAGCGATACCATGTAATCCCCCTCGTCCAGGCTTGCAATAACCGCCCTGAGCGATTCCATCTTGAACTTGAATTTTTTTATATACGTGTTCAAGGATTTCAAATTTAAAATGGGTATCACCGAACCGTCCGGTTTCGGTACCACAAACATTGTGGAATAGTAACCCCTTCCTTGTTGAAGTAGGGGCACCTTTACTATCACTTGTTGTGAATACAGCTTTTGAATTGCCTGTAACACTGCCTCCCTGCCTGAGGGAGTGGTTGGCAAGGCAGATTTGAGGAAACGGCGGGGGGGAGACGTCTCGAATTCCAGTTTGTACCCCTGAGATACTACTTGAAAGATCCAGGGATCCACCCGTGAGCGAGCCCACTGATTGCTGACATTTTTGAGACGGGCCCCCACCGTACCTGGCTCCGCCTGTGGAGCCCCAGCGTCATGCTGTGGACTTAGAGGAAGCGGGGGAGGACTTTTGCTCCTGGGAACTGGCTGTATGCTGCAGCTTTCCCCCCCTACCTCTGCCTCTGGGCAGAAAGAACGCGCCTTTAACCCGCTTGCCCCTATTGGGCCGAAAGGACTGTACCTGATAATACGGTGCTTTCTTTGGTTGTGAGGGAACATGGGGTAAAAATGTAGACTTCCCAGCTGTTGCTGTGGAAACAAGGTCCGAGAGACCATCCCCGAACAATTCCTCACCCTTATAAGGCAGAACTTCCATGTGTCGTTTGGAATCTGCATCACCTGTCCACTGCCGAGTCCATAACCCTCTCCTGGCAGAAATGGACATTGCGCTAATTTTGGATGCCAGCCGGCAAATATCCCTCTGTGCATCCCTCATGTATAAAAGTGCGTCTTTTATATGCTCTACGTTTAGCAAAATAGTGTCCCTGTCTAGGGTATCTATATTGTCTGACAGGGAATCTGACCACGCAGCAGCAGCACTGCACATCCAGGCTGAAGCTATAGCCGGTCTCAATATAACACCTGTGTGTGTATATATATACTTCAGGATAGCCTCCTGCTTTCTATCAGCAGATTCCTTCAGGGCGGCCGTATCCGGAGACGGTAGTGCCACCTTCTTTGACAAGCGTGTGAGCGCTTTATCCACCCTAGGGGATGTTTCCCAGCGTGACCTATCCTCTGGCGGGAAAGGGTACGCCATTAGTAACCTCTTAGAAATTACCAGCTTTTTATCAGGGGAAGCCCACGCTTCTTCACACACTTCATTTAACTCTTCAGATGGAGGAAAAGCTACTGGTAGTTTTTTCTCTCCAAACATTATTCCCTTTTTTGTGGTACCGGGGGTAACATCAGAAATGTGCAACACATTTTTCATTGCCTCAATCATGTAACGTGTGGCCCTACTGGAAGTTACATTAGTCTCATTGTCGTCGACACTGGAGTCAGTATCCGTGTCGACATCTGTGTCAACCATCTGAGGTAGCGGGCGTTTTAGAGCCCCTGATGGCTTTTGAGACGCCTGGGCAGACACAGGCTGAGAAGCCGGCTGTCCCACATTTGGTATGTCGTCAAACCTTTTATGTAAGGAGTCGACACTATCACGTAACTCCTTCCACAGCACCATCCACTCAGGTGTCGACCCCGCAGGGGGTGACATCACATTTACAGGCATCTGCTCCGCCTCCACATAAGCCTCCTCATCAAACATGTCGACACAGCCGTACCGACACACCGCAAACGCACAGGGAATGCTCTGACAGAGGACAGGACCCCACAAAGCCCTTTGGGGAGACAGAGAGAGAGTATGCCAGCACACACCAGAGCGCTATATAACACTGGGATCCCACTATCAATGAGTGTTTTCCCTATAGCTGCTTTTTTTATATCTTATGTATATATAATAACTATACTGCGCCTAAATTTAGTGCCCCCCCCTCTCTTTTTTACCCTTCTGTAGTATTCAGACTGCAGGGGAGAGCCAGGGAGCTTCCTTCCAGCGGAACTGTGAGGGAAAAATGGCGCCAGTGTGCTGAGGGAGAAGCCCCGCCCCCTTTACGGCGGACTTTCTCCCGCTTTTTCTGTAATACTGGCAGGGGTAATTTTACATCTATATAGCCTCTAGGACTATATATGATGTATATTTGCCAGCCAAGGTGTTATTTATTGCCCTCAGGGCGCCCCCCCCCCAGCGCCCTGCACCCATCAGTGACCGAAGTGTGAGGTGTACATGAGGAGCAATGGCGCACAGCTGCAGTGCTGTGCGCTACCTTGGTGAAGACCGAAGTCTTCTGCCGCCGATTTTCCGGACCTCTTCGTTGCTTCTGGCTCTGTAAGGGGGACGGCGGCGCGGCTCCGGGAACGAACACCAAGGTCGGGTCCTGCGGTCGATCCCTCTGGAGCTAATGGTGTCCAGTAGCCTAAGAAGCCCAAACTACCACCTGTTAGGTAGGTTCGCTTCTTCTCCCCTTAGTCCCTCGCTGCAGTGAGTCTGTTGCCAGCAGATCTCACTGAAAATAAAAAACCTAAATATACTTTCTTTCTAGGTGCTCAGGAGATCCCCTAGTGTGCATCCAGCTCAGCCGGGTACAAGAATCTAACTGAAGTCTGGAGGAGGGTCTTGGTGAGAGGAGCCAGTGCACACCAGTAGTCTAAAAGCTTTCTTTATAGTTGTGCCCAGTCTCCTGCGGAGCCGCTAATCCCCATGGTCCTTACGGAGTCCCCAGCATCCACTTAGGACGTTAGAGAAATATTACTTACTTTAAGACGTCTCAAATTTACAGCTGAATAGATTAATATTAACAACCGTGAAAATCAGAAACTCCTGTGCAAAGAACGGGTAGAACAGCGAGTCATTATATAACTCTTCCTAGCTGGCCTATTTAATTAATATGTTAAAATATTGAAAAGAAGACATTTTATGAACCACCAATCAAAGAGAGAAACAGGTGCATGTAAGTACCTGCATTTTCTTTAGATTGTCTTTTAGATAAGTAAGATGACATTTTCAGTAACTAATGATCAAATATACACTTTCTGGTTACAATCTTTCTTATTTCTCATTTATACTTTGTAACCTAATGCATTATAGTCAGGTTTAAGCAGTCATACTAGTGAATGGACAAGGCTCAGATTTGCAAAACTAAAGCTTAGTGTTTCAAGCATTCCTAACACGTTGATTTATGCAATAACATACAAAAGTTTTGTGAACCAGTGACTTATGACAGTATGTACCACCTAGACATTTCCTCTGTGTTTGCATGTCAAGCCTATTCACATCCCTTGTGTCTAATTGTGACTATAAAAGAGGTCATTGAAAAGAACTTCAGCAAACTTTAGACTGATTTTTATCTGCATGACCTGAAATGCAATCTTGAACTTCAAATCCCCTGGAGTGTATTAGCATTTGGCTGAGATTGCCATACTAAGAAATGTCTGCTCAGGCCCATATTTTCAGCCGTGCCTCTAGCCTGACCTCGACCATTGCAAAACTTTAAGCACCCTTCAGCAAACTGCAAGTTTCACTGAATCTGTAAGTGAAAAAGAAATTAACACAATCTCTGCAGGGTTCAATATTACATAGTATGTTTATCCATATTTTAATGCACTCATTGTCACTGTCCCCTGCAAGGCTACTCTAGCTCAGAATTGACCTAGGTCTTCTTGCATGCACCACGTGTTTTAGATCTCCCCACAGATTTTCAATAATATTCAGCATTAGAGACTGACATGGCCATAGCCAACCTCTTTTTTTATACTTCGAGTTCTTCATTGACACAAGGACATTATCTGTAATGATTTTTTGGTATTAAGTTGAATAAATTCTACCTCCTACACCAACGTTATTTCTTATGCAACTATCTGTCAAACAACTGCAAATGTATTGAAATTATAATGATGAAGATGATGTTGATAATGATGACGACGATAATTATTACTACTCTTATATTAAAATTGCACGAAAGGATCATGATACAAATAAAATACTTACAATTATATTAAAACCAAGTTAAAATGGCGCTGTTCAAAAGAGCTTACACTCTAAGAGGTGTGGGCAACACACAAGTTAGAATTAGAGATGTGCGCTGGACCATTTTTGCTGGATTTGGAGTTGGCTCTGATTCATCGTCCGGTTTTAGATTTGGATTTTTCAAACCGCTGTGACTGGCTTTGGATTTGGATTTTTTTTCAAAAATTGTCAAAAAAACTAAAATCACACAATTTGTTCCTTTTTTGTTCCTAGAGTTTTATCATCAATCTCAATAACAATCATTTCCAGTTAATTTTGATCACCTCACTGCTCACAATAATGTTTTCGCCAATACTGGCCAAAGGCTGCTGCAAGCTGGCTGGTTACTAAGTGACAGAATAGTGGCACAAACACATGGCAGTTTATAGCACATCTATGGAACATTGCCACACACTGCATGGACCACAGGGCTTATAGATGCACGTGAACAAAGTGCACTAGGGTAACCTGCCCCAACCAGTACAAACAATAGCTTACATCTTTTTTTTATATTTTTCTATTTTTAAACTTGCAGCTAGGTTCAAACTGTGTGGATCACAGGGCTTATAGATGCACGTGAACAAAGTGCACTTGAGTAAAGTGCACCAACCAGTACAAAAACAACAGATATATTTTTTATTTTTCTATTTTTAAACTTGCAGCTCAGTTCAAACTGCGCGGATCACAGGGCTGATAGATGCATGAGAACAAAGCGCACTTGCGTAAAGGACAACCAATACAGCAGAGTACAGCGCAACACACAGCAGCGTACCCCTATATACACAATCACTATACTGCACAGCCACAATTAGTCTGGAGTCTCTGGATGGACACAGCACAGCCTAAACAGCAGAGTACAGTGTAGTGTACCCCTATATACAGTCACTGAACAGCAGAGTATAGCACAGCATTCAAGTCCCGGCAGCGCTGCCTTATATTGAATCCAAGTCCCACAAGAATCCAAAGCCAGGATTATGACATTCGGCCTCAGTCTGGTTGAATCCAAGTCTGGCTGAGTCCACCCGCAGCTTGGGTGGACCCGGATAACCAATGTTCGGAGTGGTTCAGATTCCTAGCAATCCGAACCGCTCTTCTGTAGTTAGAATAATATTCTAGCTGCAAGTGGGGAAAGCGTGTGTGGCTACTTTTAGGCTGAAGTATTATAAGCCACCAATATCAATGCAGTAGTTGTCAACTGGCTTTTTTTGTGCCTATATAATCACTATGGTACGGTTGGAATGATGAGTAAAAATGGAAGGTGGAGGCATTAAAGTCATTGAAATATCTGTCAGACAAGTATTCACCATTAATATTAAACACCATGTCCTTCCTGTTCTGGTTTGTATTGCACGTGCACTCAATGTAGATTCCGGATTAATGTTTGCCTGCCACGGAAACCATATTGAATTTTACTAAACAGTACAAAACAAAAACCATAGCTGTTGGAGAGGTTTAGGTGGCTATGCATCTTGCCTCATCTGTGACTCCATCAGAATTGGACTGGGGAGAGTAATTTACTATTGGCCTGTTTGGTCCCACACCCCTAAGCTAAAACTGAGAAGGGACACATAAGGAGCAGCCACACTGGGCCCCAGGAATCCTTCAAGGATCCATGTTTTTCACTAGCATCAGTGATATGCAATACCTGGCCCTGGGATGATCTGTATTCTTCCAAATCTTCTGCATGCCTACTACCTTCCTGCGTTATGCCCTGTCTGCTATTTTCTTTGCACTATACCCCATTGGCCCTAGCTCTTATTCTCTGTTTCATACCCCTGCTGAGTATATCAATTAGCCCCAGCTCTGCTTGAAAGCTTCAGCAGCAGGTAATGCTCAGTGGGTTATAAAACAGTGAGTTATAAAACAGACAATAAGACCGAACTTGACCTTATTATTGACCAGAACAAATAATCCATGATCTCCTCCTCTGCACAATTCAGGAAGGCCACGCAGTGCCAGCAACAAATTCAGTTCAGAAACGGAAGGGTGTGCAATCTGCACCACATGGTCTGCCTGCTTCCACCACAGGAAATAGCTATGTGATTCCTACCTACTGGACTTCATTAAAGCAAGGTAAGGAAATTTAAACAGATCTTTCATGATCAATTAACCTACAAGGTTGTAGTTTATTTTCAGTTACACATCCAAATATGAACAGACTTCCTCTCTATCAATGGGCACATCAAAAATACAACTGCAAGCTGACAGATTGAAAGTTATGCCTCTTCCAGTCTTATACCTACTGTAAGTTTTAAAATATGGTTGAAAATCTAATAACCCAGAAATGAAACATAACGTTCAGATTTATCAGTGGCGTAACTACCATAGTTGCAGGGGAGGCGGCTGCTATGGGGCCAGGACTGACACAGGGGCCCACCTCTCCCCCTGCATCAAGTCAGTAAAGCTGCAGCACTACAGTGCTTTTCCTCTCCCACTGTCTCACACCGGCCAGTGCTGATTGAGAGCCCCGGCCCTCAGCATATGTGACTTAGAGAGTGAAGGGAAGTCCCGTCTGCATACCTCACAGCTCAGCCTCTCACTGATAGTGGATACATGAGCTGATGCCTGGGCTGGCACATCCTCCAGTCTCTTCTCCTCCCACCGAGCTGCACAGCACCACCACAGAAAGGCAAGAGAGTAAGGCATTGACTGCTGGAACTTAGAACCACCTCTAATGAACACACCAGTCTACCAGATCTCAGCAGCTGCCAGAGCTGAGGGGCTGTTCATCATGCTGCTGTGTGTGCTAGTGGTGCTGCAGTGAGTGTGCGGGGGCCGGGAAAGCAACCCCAGGTCAGTGCTACCATCCCGGGTCCCCAGCCCAATACTCCCCATCTAACCAACCATCACCCATCCCAGTGTCCCCCCCTTCTCCAGCCTAGTGTCCCCCACCATCCCAGTGTGTCTTCCCATTCCCTCCCCATTTGGCCAACTGCCCCATCCCACTGCCACCCCACCTAACCCCCGGCTCGTACAGTCACAGTGCCCCCAATCCTCATTCAGTCCAGTGTCCCCTTCTTTTTCAACTTATTGTTTGCACCTCCCACCCCGATCTCACTGCCTCTCTTCCCCTTAATTGGCAACTCACCTGAATTGGCCGGCTGGCTCCCAAAAAATTGGGGGAATGCCCGCAACCCCAGAAGAGTGGGCAAGTCTCCCGGAATGCCACCACCTCCCGCATCTTCACACAACCCCCATGCTCTCTGAAGGAGCTGATGATGCGTTTCGCACAGAATCGCGTCATCGTTGCCCTGCTCCCTGTCCAACAATGCTGGTAATCTCGTCATTGTGTAGTGGGGGCATGGCTACAATGACACGATTTAGCTGTCACCCCCCGCTCCGCCCCCTTTGCATCATCGCTCCTGCCAGCATGCCCCATATATGCTGCACCGCGGCCATGCTGTGCCCCTGCAGTACCGCGCTGGCTGCCTCCTCCCGGAGGAGGCAGCCAGAAGGTCGGCAAGTATGTTCTTCCCATCCATCCCAGTGTCCTACACATATAACACCCCTCCAGTGTGGATGCAGCCCTAAGAAAGTCCTGCAATTGTGAATGAGAGCAAACAACAAGTGTAGATGAGAGACATACTATGGGGGAAATGTACTAAGTAGTGAAAAGGGTGGAGAAGTGAGCCAGTATATATATATATATATATATATATATATGTATATATATATATATATATATACACACATTTTTGAGTATAACTGACACCACAGTCACCTTCCTGTTTGGTACTGTCCTCTACTCTGTCAGACCCCTCCCCCTTAGCTTTTCTGTCCCCTCCCCCTTGTTCTGGTGGAGTGCTGGGGTGCCCTTTCAAAATTTTTCTATGTGTCCCACACAGGTCTAGTTATATCCCTGTTATTACATGTTTATTCTCTTTTTTTTAATGAAATTAATTGCTTCATTTATTACAGAGGTTAAGATTAATGTGTGGCCCTTTTCGAAGGGTAGCCCATCACATATACTGTATGTGTATAGTTCCCTGTGTACTTTCTGGAGGCAAATGCTGGTAAAAGTCTTCCTGGAGGAATTCATAATTAATTTTGATGAACATCATCTTCTCCACATTTTGTGTAAGTAATCTCCTACGCCGATCGCTGACAAGGTTACCGGCTGCACTAAACACTCTTTCACACACTGGAGGGAGGCACATTAGGTAAAATAAAGCCAGTTTGTGCAAAGGCCTCCAAATTGCCTCTTTTTCCTGCCAGTATACATACGGACTGTCTGACATGCCTACTTGGAAGCTGTCACCCATATAATTCTCCACCATTCTTTCAATGGTTACAGCATCATATGCAGTGATAGTAGACATGTCAGTAATTGTTGGCAGCTCCTTCAGTCCGGACTAGATGTCAACACTTGCTCCTGACTTCCCTGCATCACCGCCAGTGGGTGGGCTAGGAAATGTTATCCTTTTCCTTGCAGCCCCAGTTGCGGGAGAAAATGAAGGAGGAGCTGTTGACGGGTCATGTTCCGCTTGAGTTGACAATTTAATCACTAGCAGGTCTTTGAACCTCTGCAGACTTGTGTCTGCTGGAAAGAGAGATACAACATAGGCTTTAAACCTAGGATCGAGCACGGTGGACAAAATGTAATGCTCTGATTTCAACAGATTGATCACCCTTGAATCCTGGCAAAGTGAATGAAGGGCTCTATCCACAAGTCCCACATACATAGCAGAATCTGTCTGTCTTAGCTCCTCCTTTAATTTCTCCAGCTGCTTCTTCAAAAGCCTGATGAGGAAAATGACCTGACTCAAGCTGGCAGTGTCTGAACTGACTTCACGTGTGGCAAGTTTGAAGGGTTGGAGAACCTTGCACAACACGGAAATCATTCTCCACTGCACTTGAGTCAGGTGCATTCCCCATCCCTTGCCTATATCGTAGGTGTATGTATAGGCTTGAATGGCCTTTTGCTGCTCCTCCATCCTCTGAAGCATATAGAGTGTTGAATTCCACCTCGTTACCACCTCTTGCTTCAGGTGATGGCAGGGCAGGTTCAGGAGTGTTTGCTGGTGCTCAAGTCTTCGGCACGCAGTGGCTGAATGTCGAAAGTGGCCCGCAATTTTTCAGGCCACCGACAGCATCTCCTGCATGCCCCTGTCATTTTTCAAAAAATTCTATACCACCAAATTAATTGTATGTGCAAAACATGGGACATGCTGGAATTTGCCCAGATGTAATGCACACACAATATTGGTGGCATTGTCAGATATCACAAATCCCCAGGACAGTCTAAGTGGGGTAAACCATTGTGCGATGATGTCCCTCGGTTTCCGTAAGAGGTTGTCAGCGGTGTGCTTCTTATGGAAACCGGGGATACACAGCGTAACCTGCCTAGGATCGAGTTGGCATTCGTGAGATGCTGCTACTGGTACCACAGCTGTTGTTGCTGCAGGAGGCAATACATCTACCCAGTGGGTTGTCACAGTCATGTAGTCCTTAGTTTGCCCTGCTCCACTTGTCCACATGTCTGTGGTTAAGTGGACAGTGGGTACGACTGCATTTTTCAGGACATTGAAGACACTTTTCTTAATGTCCCTGTACAGTCCGGGAATCACTTGCCTAGTGAAGTGGAATCTAGACAGGATTTGGTAATGGGGATACAGTACGTCCATCAAGTGTCTAAATCCCACTGCACTAATGGCAGATACTGGATGCACGTCTAACACCAGCATAGTTGTTAAGGCCTCAGTAATCCGCTTTGCAACAGGGTGACTGCTGTCATATTTCATCTTCCTTACAAAGGACTGTTGGTCAGTCAATTGCTTAGTTGCAGTAGTACAACTGGTCTTCCAAATTCCTCTCTGGGATGATCATCGACTCCCAGCAGCAATAACAGCAGCAGCAGCAGTAGGCGTACCACTCAAGTATCCTCTGGAGGAATCCCGGTTAGAAGAGGACTCGTCAGTCATGCCAGTGACGTGGCCTGCAGGACTACTTCCGTTCCTGACTGAGGAGGAAATTGACATTGAGGGAGTTGGTGTTGTAGCTTGCAGGAGCTTGGGTACAACAGGAAGAAGGGATTTAGGTGTCAGTGGACAGCTTATGCTCTTACCCAAAGTTTCTGAACTTGACAATGACTTCTGATGACTGCGCTGCAGGTGCGTATAAGGGAGGATGGTCCTAGGCGGGTAACGTCCTTACCCCTACTTATTATGGATTGACAAAGCAACACATGGCTTGACACCTGTTGTCCAGATTTGTGGAGAAATAATTCCACACTGAAGAGGTGGTATTTTGCTCAGGCATGACAATGGGCTTTCTCATCCCATGGACAACTGTCTCCACTGGTGCCTTATTTAAACAAACCACATCACCATCAGAATCCTCAACTACCTCCTCAGCGCCAGCTACACCAATATCCTCCTCATCCTGGTGTACGTCTACAGTGAAATCCTCAATCTCAATATCAGCAACTGGACTGGCGGTGCTCCTCCCAGCACTTGCAGAGGGTGTGCAAAAGTTGTTAGGAGCCTCCTCTTTCCAGTCTTGAGAAGGTCAGGCCTAGACATCGCAACCGCGGACACACTTGGACTCTCCTTGGGGATTTGTGATATCTCTGAACGCACAGTTGTTTTTTCCTGTGCTTTAACAAGCTTAATTTTTTTTACATTTTTCGAGAAGCTGAGCCACCAGTCATGAACATAGGCCAATGCCTTAGCCTTTCCTTGCCACTTTGTGTTGTGAATGGCATATTGCCAATTTTACGTTTCTCATCTTTTTTTTCTGATTATTATTTTTTGCTTCTTAAATTTTACATGCCCTCTGTGACATTGGGCATTGGCCTTAGCAGAAGATGTTGATGTAATTGCATCGTCAATGTCATGACTGGTGGCAGTAGCAGCTTCAGCACTAGTACTAGGAACTGGAAGTGGTTCCTGTTCTATTTTTTACTCCAAATTGTTGTTCTCCATTTCACAGGACACCACCCCTTTATTATTACAGCACACAGAACAGTGCCCCTTTATTTTCACTAGAGATGAGCGGGTTCGGTTCCTCGGAATCCGAACCCGCCCGAACTTCAGTTTTTTTTACACGGGTCCGAGCGACTCGGATCTTCCCGCCTTGCTCGGTTAACCCGAGCGCGCCCGAACGTCATCATCACGCTGTCGGATTCTCGCGAGGCTCGGATTCTATCGCGAGACTCGGATTCTATATAAGGAGCCGCGCGTCGCCGCCATTTTCACACGTGCATTGAGATTCATAGGGAGAGGACGTGGCTGGCGTCCTCTCCGTTTATATAGAGATTCGAGAAGAGAGTGAGACAGAGAGAGACACAGTAGTAATTTTGGGGAGCATTAGGAGGAGTACTACTACTACTAGTACTTGCTGAAGTGATAGAGATAGTGTGACTGTATTATCTGACTTGTGGGGGAGACACTGACAGTGGGGAGCAGTTAGAGTCTCAGAGCAGGACTCAGGACTCAGGAGTACATATAACGTACAGTGCACACTTTTGCTGCCAGAGTGCCAGCCACACTGCCATTGTTTGTGACCACACTGACCACCAGTATAATATATATTGTGGTTGTCTGCTTAGGACTCAGGAGTACTACTTGCAAGTTGCTGATAGTGTGACCAGTGACCTGACCACCAGTTTAATAATCACCACCAGTTTATGAGTTTAATATATATATATATATATATATATAATTGTATATAATATATATATAATATTGTATACCACCTAGCACCTACCCGTGTTTTTTTTTTTTTTCTTTCTTCTTTATACATACTACTATAGTAGCTTACTGTAGCAGTCTGCGGTGCTGCTGAGCTAGCAGTGTCCAGCAGGTCCGTCATCAGTCATTACATAATAAATATATATACCTGTCCGGCTGCAGTACTAGTGATATTATATATACATATATATTGATTTCATCTCATTATCATCCAGTCTATATTATCAGCAGACACAGTACGTTAGTCCACGGCTGTAGCTACCTCTGTGTCGGCACTCGGCAGTCCATCCATAATTGTATACCACCTACCCGTGGTTGTTTTTCTTTTCTTTCTTCTTTATACATACTACTATAGTAGCTTACTGTAGCAGTCTGCGGTGCTGCTGAGCTGACAGTGTCCAGCAGGTCCGTCATCAGTCATTACATAATAAATATATAATATATACCTGTCCGGCTGCAGTACTAGTGATATTATATATACATATATATTGATTTCATCTCATTATCATCCAGTCTATATTATCAGCAGACACAGTACGGTAGTCCACGGCTGTAGCTACCTCTGTGTCGGCACTCGGCAGTCCATCCATAATTGTATACCACCTACCCGTGGTTTTTTTTTTCCTTTCTTCTTTATACATACTACTATAGTAGCTTACTGTAGCAGTCTGCGGTGCTGCTGAGCTGACAGTGTCCAGCAGGTCCGTCATCAGTCATTACATAATAAATATATATACCTGTCCGGCTGCAGTACTAGTGATATTATATATACATATATATTGATTTCATCTCATTATCATCCAGTCTATATTATCAGCAGACACAGTACGGTAGTCCACGGCTGTAGCTACCTCTGTGTCGGCACTCGGCAGTCCATCCATAATTGTATACCACCTACCCGTGGTTTTTTTTTTCTTTCTTCTTTATACATACTACTATAGTAGCTTACTGTAGCAGTCTGCGGTGCTGCTGAGCTGACAGTGTACAGCAGGTCCGTCATCAGTCATTACATAATAAATATATAATATATACCTGTCCGGCTGCAGTACTAGTGATATTATATATACATATATATTGATTTCATCTCATTATCATCCAGTCTATATTATCAGCAGACACAGTACGGTAGTCCACGGCTGTAGCTACCTCTGTGTCGGCACTCGGCAGTCCATCCATAATTGTATACCACCTACCCGTGGTTTTTCTTTTTCTTTCTTCTTTATACATACTACTATAGTAGCTTACTGTAGCAGTCTGCGGTGCTGCTGAGCTGACAGTGTCCAGCAGGTCCGTCATCAGTCATTACATAATAAATATATATACCTGTCCGGCTGCAGTACTAGTGATATTATATATACATATATATTGATTTCATCTCATTATCATCCAGTCTATATTATCAGCAGACACAGTACGTTAGTCCACGGCTGTAGCTACCTCTGTGTCGGCACTCGGCAGTCCATCCATAATTGTATACCACCTACCCGTGGTTGTTTTTTTTTTCTTTCTTCTTTATACATACTACTATAGTAGCTTACTGTAGCAGTCTGCGGTGCTGCTGAGCTGACAGTGTCCAGCAGGTCCGTCATCAGTCATTACATAATAAATATATATACCTGTCCGGCTGCAGTACTAGTGATATTATATATACATATATATTGATTTCATCTCATTATCATCCAGTCTATATTATCAGCAGACACAGTACGGTAGTCCACGGCTGTAGCTACCTCTGTGTCGGCACTCGGCAGTCCATCCATAATTGTATACCACCTACCCATGGTTTTTTTTTTCTTTCTTCTTTATACATACTACTATAGTAGCTTACTGTAGCAGTCTGCGGTGCTGCTGAGCTGACAGTGTCCAGCAGGTCCGTCATCAGTCATTACATAATAAATATATAATATATACCTGTCCGGCTGCAGTACTAGTGATATTATATATACATATATATTGATTTCATCTCATTATCATCCAGTCTATATTATCAGCAGACACAGTACGGTAGTCCACGGCTGTAGCTACCTCTGTGTCGGCACTCGGCAGTCCATCCATAATTGTATACCACCTACCCATGGTTTTTTTTTTCTTTCTTCTTTATACATACTACTATAGTAGCTTACTGTAGCAGTCTGCGGTGCTGCTGAGCTGACAGTGTCCAGCAGGTCCGTCATCAGTCATTACATAATAAATATATAATATATACCTGTCCGGCTGCAGTACTAGTGATATTATATATACATATATATTGATTTCATCTCATTATCATCCAGTCTATATTATCAGCAGACACAGCACGGTAGTCCACGGCTGTAGCTACCTCTGTGTCGGCATTCGGCAGTCCATCCATAATTGTATACCACCTACCCGTGGTTTTTTTTTTTCTTTCTTCTTTATACATACTACTATAGTAGCTTACTGTAGCAGTCTGCGGTGCTGCTGAGCTGACAGTGTCCAGCAGGTCCGTCATCAGTCATTACATATTAAATATATATACCTGTCCGGCTGCAGTACTAGTGATATTATATATACATATATATTGATTTCATCTCATTATCATCCAGTCTATATTATCAGCAGACACAGTACGGTAGTCCACGGCTGTAGCTACCTCTGTGTCGGCACTCGGCAGTCCATCCATAATTGTATACCACCTACCCGTGGTTTTTTTTTTCTTTCTTCTTTATACATACTACTATAGTAGCTTACTGTAGCAGTCTGCGGTGCTGCTGAGCTGACAGTGTCCAGCAGGTCCGTCATCAGTCATTACATAATAAATATATATACCTGTCCGGCTGCAGTACTAGTGATATTATATATACATATATATTGATTTCATCTCATTATCATCCAGTCTATATTATCAGCAGACACAGTACGGTAGTCCACGGCTGTAGCTACCTCTGTGTCGGCACTCGGCAGTCCATCCATAAGTATACTAGTATCCATCCATCTCCATTGTTTACCTGAGGTGCCTTTTAGTTGTGCCTATTAAAATATGGAGAACAAAAATGTTGAGGTTCCAAAATTAGGGAAAGATCAAGATCCACTTCCACCTCGTGCTGAAGCTGCTGCCACTAGTCATGGCCGAGACGATGAAATGCCAGCAACGTCGTCTGCCAAGGCTGATGCCCAATGTCATAGTACAGAGCATGTAAAATCCAAAACACCAAATATCAGTAAAAAAAGGACTCCAAAACCTAAAATAAAATTGTCGGAGGAGAAGCGTAAACTTGCCAATATGCCATTTACCACACGGAGTGGCAAGGAACGGCTGAGGCCCTGGCCTATGTTCATGGCTAGTGGTTCAGCTTCACATGAGGATGGAAGCACTCAGCCTCTCGCTAGAAAAATGAAAAGACTCAAGATGGCAAAAGCAGTAGCACCGCAAAGAACTGTGCGTTCTTCGAAATCCCAAATCCACAAGGAGAGTCCGACTCCAATTGTGTCGGTTGCGATGCCTGACCTTCCCAACACTGGACGTGAAGAGCATGCGCTTTCCACCATTTGCATGCCCCCTGCAAGTGCTGGAAGGAGCACCCGCAGTCCAGTTCCTGATAGTCAGATTGAAGATGTCAGTGTTGAAGTACACCAGGATGAGGAGGATATGGGTGTTGCTGGCGCTGGGGAGGAAATTGACCAGGAGGATTCTGATGGTGAGGTGGTTTGTTTAAGTCAGGCACCCGGGGAGACACCTGTTGTCCGTGGGAGGAATATGGCCATTGACATGCCTTGTGAAAATACCAAAAAAATCAGCTCTTCGGTGTGGAAGTATTTCAACAGAAATGCGGACAACAGGTGTCAAGCCGTGTGTTGCCTTTGTCAAGCTGTAATAAGTAGGGGTAAGGACGTTAACCACCTCGGAACATCCTCCCTTATACGTCACCTGCAGCGCATTCATAATAAGTCAGTGACAAGTTCAAAAACTTTGGGTGACAGCGGAAGCAGTCCACTGACCAGTAAATCCCTTCCTCTTGTAACCAAGCTCACGCAAACCACCCCACCAACTCCCTCAGTGTCAATTTCCTCCTTACCCAGGAATGCCAATAGTCCTGCAGGCCATGTCACTGGCAATTCTGACGAGTCCTCTCCTGCCTGGGATTCCTCCGATGCATCCTTGAGTGTAATGCCTACTGCTGCTGGCGCTGCTGTTGTTGCTGCTGGGAGTCGATCGTCATCCCAGAGGGGAAGTCGTAAGCCCACTTGTACTACTTTTAGTAAGCAATTGACTGTCCAACAGTCCTTTGCGAGGAAGATGAAATATCACAGCAGTCATCCTGCTGCAAAGCGGATAACTGAGGCCTTGACAACTATGTTGGTGTTAGACGTGCGTCCGGTATCCGCCGTTAGTTCACAGGGAACTAGACAATTTCTTGAGGTAGTGTGCCCCCGTTACCAAATACCATCTAGGTTCCACTTCTCTAGGCAGGCGATACCGAGAATGTACACGGACGTCAGAAAAAGACTCACCAGTGTCCTAAAAAATGCAGTTGTACCCAATGTCCACTTAACCACGGACATGTGGACAAGTGGAGCAGGGCAGGGTCAGGACTATATGACTGTGACAGCCCACTGGGTAGATGTATGGACTCCCGCCGCAAGAACAGCAGCGGCGGCACCAGTAGCAGCATCTCGCAAACGCCAACTCTTTCCTAGGCAGGCTACGCTTTGTATCACCGGTTTCCAGAATACGCACACAGCTGACAACCTCTTACGGCAACTGAGGAAGATCATCGCGGAATGGCTTACCCCAATTGGACTCTCCTGTGGATTTGTGGCATCGGCCAACGCCAGCAATATTGTGTGTGCATTATATATGGGCAAATTCCAGCACGTCCCATGTTTTGCACATACCTTGAATTTGGTTGTGCAGAATTTTTTAAAAAACGACAGGGGTGTGCAAGAGATGCTGTCGGTGGCCAGAAGAATTGCGGGACACTTTCGGCGTACAGGCACCACGTACAGAAGACTGGAGCACCACCAAAAACAACTGAACCTGCCCTGCCATCATCTGAAGCAAGAAGTGGTAACGAGGTGGAATTCAACCCTCTATATGCTTCAGAGGTTGGAGGAGCAGCAAAAGGCCATTCAAGCCTATACAATTCAGCACGATATAGGAGGTGGAATGCACCTGTCTCAAGCGCAGTGGAGAATGATTTCAACATTGTGCAAGGTTCTGATGCCCTTTGAACTTGCCACACGTGAAGTCAGTTCAGACACTGGCAGCCTGAGTCAGGTCATTCCCCTCATCAGGCTTTTGCAGAAGAAGCTGGAGACATTGAAGGAGGAGCTAACACAGAGCGATTCCGCTAGGCATGTGGGACTTGTGGATGGAGCCCTTAATTCGCTTAACAAGGATTCACGGGTGGTCAATCTGTTGAAATCAGAGCACTACATTTTGGCCACCATGCTCGATCCTAGATTTAAAGCCTACCTTGGATCTCTCTTTCCGGCAGACACAAGTCTGCTGGGGTTTAAAGACCTGCTGGTGAGAAAATTGTCAAGTCAAGCGGAACGCGACCTGTCAACATCTCCTCCTTCACATTCTCCCGCAACTGGCGGTGCGAGGAAAAGGCTCAGAATTCCGAGCCCACCCGCTGGCGGTGATGCAGGGCAGTCTGGAGCGACTGCTGATGCTGACATCTGGTCCGGACTGAAGGACCTGACAACGATTACGGACATGTCGTCTACTGTCACTGCATATGATTCTCTCACCATTGAAAGAATGGTGGAGGATTATATGAGTGACCGCATCCAAGTAGGCACGTCACACAGTCCGTACTTATACTGGCAGGAAAAAGAGGCAATTTGGAGGCCCTTGCACAAACTGGCTTTATTCTACCTAAGTTGCCCTCCCACAAGTGTGTACTCCGAAAGAGTGTTTAGTGCCGCCGCTCACCTTGTCAGCAATCGGCGTACGAGGTTACATCCAGAAAATGTGGAGAAGATGATGTTCATTAAAATGAATTATAATCAATTCCTCCGTGGAGACATTGACCAGCAGCAATTGCCTCCACAAAGTACACAGGGAGCTGAGATGGTGGATTCCAGTGGGGACGAATTGATAATCTGTGAGGAGGGGGATGTACACGGTGATATATCGGAGGAGGATGATGAGGTGGACATCTTGCCTCTGTAGAGCCAGTTTGTGCAAGGAGAGATTAATTGCTTCTTTTTTGGTGGGGGTCCAAACCAACCCGTCATTTCAGTCACAGTCGTGTGGCAGACCCTGTCACTGAAATGATGGGTTGGTTAAAGTGTGCATGTCCTGTTTATACAACATAAGGGTGGGTGGGAGGGCCCAAGGACAATTCCATCTTGCACCTCTTTTTTCTTTAATTTTTCTTTGCGTCATGTGCTGTTTGGGGAGGGTTTTTTGGAAGGGCCATCCTGCGTGACACTGCAGTGCCACTCCTAGATGGGCCCGGTGTTTGTGTCGGCCACTAGGGTCGCTTATCTTACTCACACAGCTACCTCATTGCGCCTCTTTTTTTCTTTGCGTCATGTGCTGTTTGGGGAGGGTTTTTTGGAAGGGACATCCTGCGTGACACTGCAGTGCCACTCCTAGATGGGCCCGGTGTTTGTGTCGGCCACTAGGGTCGCTTATCTTACTCACACAGCTACCTCATTGCGCCTCTTCTTTTCTTTGCGTCATGTGCTGTTTGGGGAGGGTTTTTTGGAAGGGACATCCTGCGTGACACTGCAGTGCCACTCCTAGATGGGCCCGGTGTTTGTGTCAGCCACTAGGGTCGCTTATCTTACTCACACAGCTACCTCATTGCGCCTCTTTTTTTCTTTGCGTCATGTGCTGTTTGGGGAGGGTTTTTTGGAAGGGACATCCTGCGTGACACTGCAGTGCCACTCCTAGATGGGCCAGGTGTTTGTGTCGGCCACTAGGGTCGCTTATCTTACTCACACAGCTACCTCATTGCGCCTCTTTTTTTCTTTGCATCATGTGCTGTTTGGGGAGGGTTTTTTGGAAGGGCCATCCTGCGTGACACTGCAGTGCCACTCCTAGATGGGCCAGGTGTTTGTGTCGGCCACTAGGGTCGCTTATCTTACTCACACAGCTACCTCATTGCGCCTCTTTTTTTATTTGCGTCATGTGCTGTTTGGGGAGGGTTTTTTGGAAGGGCCATCCTGCGTGACACTGCAGTGCCACTCCTAGATGGGCCAGGTGTTTGTGTGTCTTTACTCTCCAAGTCCAGAGTGAAAATGGCGGTGACACGCACCTGTTTATATGGAATCCAAAACCCGCGACAATCCGACAGCGGGATGATAATGTTTTGCCTCGTTCTGGTTTCCGAGTCTGGTGGGAAGTCCCAAGCCGGACTCAGATTCTGGATACGAGCGTGAAGTTCGGGGGGGGGGTTCGGTTCTCTGGGAACCGAACACGCTCATGTCTAATTTGGAGTTGCAGATTCTAACTGTATAATAGCATTTAGTTTGTTATGGTGTTTGTAGCTTTGTATGGCGAGCCTTTTTTATTACAACATTTGTATTATCTAGAGTGGTCCTAATCTAAACTTTTCGGAGTGTTTTAAATCACCCTATCACCTTTCCCATAGAGAATTATAAGGGCGTGGTAGTAAGTGATACTTCAGTATACTCATGTGAGATCTATAATGCCTCCAACTTTGGGACTAATTCAGACCTGATCACAGCAGCAACATTTTTCTCTAATGGGCAAAACCATGTGCACTGCAGGTGGGGCAGATATAACATGTGCAGAGAGAGTTAGATTTATAGGGGAACTTTTTCCATGTCAACCTTGTTCATGTCATGCTAATGGCTGTGTCAACATATTTCCTGTGTAGACCTACTCACTGTCGACCAATAGATGTTGACCTAATGTGTGTCAACTTAGACTCTGTCGACCCTGAGTCCCAAATCCGATTCAGAGATGGACGCAGATCGCTGCATACGCAGCCAGATCTGCGTCCATCTCCTCACATGCTTGGGGACACCCAGCACAGGGTAAGGCCGCCAATATGTGTGACAGACCGCCTCCGACACATCCACAATTAGATTGTGAATGCATCAAACTAAGGTTGACCTCTGTCCGTCACGCAGCTGCCCCAAATATGGCCACAGCATGCTCCCGTTCGGCCTGCCCTCCCAATGCCACGACACTGCCCCGCTAACACCCGCCGCTGTCAATCATCTTGTGACTACATCCTTACTGGATGCGGTCGCAAAGAGAAGGGTTGCACATGCGCACTGCAGCCAGTGTGCGTGCACAGAACAGATGGATGTGGCTGCTGAGTATGGATGCACGGCTACGTCCATCTCTGAATCAGCACCTAAGTAAGGCACTGCAGACCCCTTGTGGTGCCATGTCAATAAATAACTCAAATAAATAATAATAATAACAAAAACAAAAACATAATCCCCTTTTTTTAATCAACAACAAAGGAATGTCGCTATTTGACAGTTAAGGGCCCTACAGACTGGGCGACCCACTGCCAAGCTGCCTAACCGCTGATACGGCAGACGGGCAACCCCGCGGCAGGGGGGGGGGAGCTGAAGGGGGGAGTGAAGTTTCTTCACCCCCCCCCATCACCCGGCTCCAAAGCAATGCATGCTAATATGAACAATCTCATCCATATTGGCCTGCATGCATAAGCGTCAGGGCACCAACGATTAACGATTGCGGGGCCGCGCATCGTTACCGTTGGTGTCTACACACTGCACGATATGAACGAGTTCGAACGTTCATATCGTGCAGTAAGATCTGCCAGTGTGTAGGGCCCTTTAGTGTATGTATTAACTTTTACTTTGTTTACTTATTTAATACTTTTGTAAATATTAATTGTACTGCTGTTCAACATTTGCTGCCATGAAAACACACACACACACACACACACACACACACACACACACACACACACACACACACACACACACACACAGCACTAAAACATTTTGGTCGGGGTATGGGAGTGGAACAAAACAAAAATAATTTGGCTATCAACACCCATAGTTAATCTTTGTGCAAGAAAGCAAATGTTAAACTTGAAATGGGACACTGGAACAGGCCAGTCATCTTTTGTTGAAGTTTTCCTTCTTGTCATAGCGCTGGGATGTACTTTGTACTCCTATGTTGCAGGTCACTGATAGCCTATCACAAAGCACCCTCTGTTCCAATGCTGTACCTGAAATTTCCACTAACCAGCAGTTCCTGCAAACAATAGCTGCTGCTGTCACAGCAAGACAATCAGGTGGATCTTATACTGGGATATTTTTCCCATCATATGCATGACAGAAAGTCTAATGGGCCTTGTTAATTTCTGTAGTGGCTTTTAGGGCCCTATAAAGTAACTCACTATCAGTTTTATCTGTGTTCTCAAGAAGTTTACCTAAATGTCAGAGGGCACAAGCAATGGTATGTGTATATTCCTCCAATTGGAACGTAGATAAGATAATTAGTTGGGGAAAGAGAGCGAGCCTATTAGCATAACATTTAGCGGAAGGAGTAATGCATAAAAGAGAATCATTCAGTACTGAGTGAATCAGGTAGTTAATTCCAGATATAAAACTATCCATAACTTTATCATGCTTCCAGGCAGCTTAAATGAGATGTAGTAATTTCTTGAAATAACTATAGGACCCACAATGAGGCGGATGTATTAAGCCTGGAGAAGTGATAAAGCAGTGATAAGTGGAAGGTGATAATGCATCAGCCAATCAGCTCCTAACTGTTATTTTTCAAGCCTGGAATGATTGGCTGTTGCTTTATCACCTTCCACTTATCACTGGTTTATCACTTTTCAAGGCTTAATACATCTGCCCCAATGTGTGCAAAATAAAAATGAAAATCCATTTTTACTCCTTGCATTGCAAGGTATACAGTCATATTGTTGACAGTCACTATGACACCAGAATACTGACATCATAAATATTGACATTTAGAAGTGTTTACATGGGCAGAATGTCAGCATAGTAAAAATGCTGGCTAACCCTTTAGGGTTAGGATTAGACTTTGGTTTAGGGGTTAGAGGTCAGGGTTAGATTTTGGGGTTAGGGTAACTGTTAGGGAAAGCGTTACGATTAGGTTTGCTTCAAGAAGACATTGTTGACATTATGATAATGTTGACATTTCATCAGTGACATGCTGAATGTCATCATGGTAAATGATGACATGATGAACATTGTCTACATGTTCACTGTTGACATTGACTATGTTGACTTTCCCTTGTTGATATTATGATTGTCGACAGGGTCACTGTCGACATAATAAACCAGACCCCATTGCAATAAGAGTTGTCCAAGTGCAAATTTGATTTGCTCATAATTTTAAGGAGCATATGTATCAAAGCTTGGAGAGAAATAAAGTGGAGAGAGATAAAGTACCAACCAATCAACTCCTAACTGTCATTTTTCAAACACAGCCTGTAAGCTGACAGGAGCTGGTTGGTTGGTAAGCTTTGATACATATGCGCCTAAATCACCACGATCCTCGGCATTTCAAGTCAGTAATCAATTAAGAAGCAAAACCAACCTGCTTTTTAAATGATTGCTGCTTTAAAGCTCTGGGCAGACTCACGAGAATCACTCTGATTGGCTGCATCCAGCAGGCTATTACATTTCCCTCAACAGCTGGAATGGCATATTGTGGCCAGCTAGTTGTTCAGTAAGTTAGATGGAAAAGTTGGCTTTAGTGTCTTCTTTCATCTGTCCCTCTATTAATCAGCATGGTTACCAGGATACAACTTGCTAAACATTGTATTGTCAATGGGCCTAATTCAGACCTGATCGCTCGCTAGCAGTTTTTTTGCAGCGCTGCGATCAGATAGTCGCCGCCTATGGGGGAGTGTATTTTAGTTGTGCAAGTGTATGAACGCATGTGTAGCCGAGCGGTACAAAAAGATCTTTTGCAGTTTCTGAGTAGCTCAGGACTTACTAAGCCACTGCGATCACTTTAACCTGTCCGGGACCGGAATTGACGTCAGACACCCGCCCTGCAAACGCTTGGATACGCCTGCGTTTTTCCAACCACTCCCTGAAAATGGTCAGTTGCCACCCACAAACAATGTCAATCTCTTTGCGATCGGCTGTGTGAATGGATTCTTTGTAAAACCCATCACTGAGCGGCGATCCGCTTTGTACCCGAGCAGCGCCTGCGCATTGTGGTGCATATGCATGCGCAGTTCCGACCTGATCCCAGCACAGCGAAAAAAAGTTAGCATGCGATCAGGTCTGAATTTTCCCCCAATATCAAAAGCACTTTGTACCAGCAACAACTGGTTGGTCCACTCTTGCTGGACAACTAGGTGCCTCTGCCTTCCCAATGCAGTACTGATTGGCATGCTATAGAACCCACAGGAAATTGTATCTCATCAATGGTAGTTGTCCCCGAGGTGGAACCTCCAGTGTTCATTAAAATGTATATTGCAACAGATTTTTATGAAACCCATTACCTATTTATGCTTTACACTTAGATTTACACAGCATATAAATAATTTTTAGACTTTTAGATTACAATGCATCAAAATAGACATTTATAGTTATGCAATAGCATTACTGTGTTGTTACAGTAAGTGTTTTATGGCTGCTATCTGTTAAATGTAAAGAAGTTATAAGAGAGATGCATAACAGTAGTTGAAATAAATCACATATAGATATTATCCACATCTGTTTTCTAGTACAGTATTTACAGTTTATTCAACATATCCAAAATGCCTTTGTTACATTACCATGGTCTGCAAGTCTGCAGTTTTTCATTGTGTATTATTTTTTTCATAATTAAATGCATATTTATATGTGTCTTATTTACTGTATTGAGCTTTATGCTTTCCTATTGTAAAATGTATAATTTATCCAACATTTTCTTCTTATTAGTATAACCAGTAACACTATGCTGGGAGCACCTAATACAGTTTTCCATATTTTATCATACCACCACCACCAAATCATTACATTTCTTAGGGACTGTTTAGGCCAATAAGAGTTACACATACCATATTATCCATTTAATCCAATTGTCCATGATTGCATTAAATATTTGTTTAAAGAATATTTGATTTCAAAGTGTGTTTACCCGAAGCATCATTATTTGCATATAACCCTAATTCGTAGACCATTAAATGGCTCATCTATCAAATAAAAGGTCTTACATGTAAATAAGTTATATTATCTATGTATCTATCTATCTATACTAATGCAAAGCTTGGTTTATATTAGAGATGAGTGGGTTCGGTTCCCTGAGAACTGAAACCCCCCCAAACATCCCGTTCCGAGCCCCGGATCCGAGTCTAGTTCAGGACTTCCCTCCAGACTCGGAAACCAGAACGAGGCAAAACGTCATAATCCCGCTGTCGCATTCTTGCGGGTTTTGGATCCCATATAAACAGCTGCACATCGCCGCCATTTTCACTCTGGACTTGGAGAATGAAGGAGACAGACCTCTGTCTCTCTCTGTGAGTGGTGGCGTCGGGTGGGGTTAGTGTGTGCTCTGTAGGGGCGCTGCTGCAGTCACTGTGGTATACCTGTGCTATGTTAGGGGTGCTGTCCTGGCTGTCACTTGTGTTTCATGTGCTGTTACGGCTGGGTGCTGCAGCTGTAGCTGTACATGGGTGTTGCTGTCCTGGCTGTCACTGTGTTGTACAGGGTGAAGGGGCACTGTCCTCCTCCTGTATGCTGTAAAATATAAGGGTGCTGCTGGTGCTGTATGTTGTAAAAATTCAGGGGTGCAGTTGTTAAAAATTAAAAGCACACTGCTCCTGCATGCTGTAAAATATAGGGGTGTTGCTTGCCCTGTACATTGTAAAAATTCAGGGGTGCAGTTGTTAAAAAATAAAAGCACACTGCTGTATGCTGTACAATATAGGGGTGCTGCTGGCCCTGTATGTTGTAAAAATTCAGGGGTGCAGTTGTTAAAAATTAAAAGCACACTACTGTATGCTGTAAAATATAGGGGTGCTGCTGTTTAAATAACAATACACTGGCACTGTATGCTATAAAAATTCAGCATTGCAGTTGCTAAAAATTAAAAGCACATTGCTCCTGTATTCTGTAAAATATAGGAGTGCTGCTAGCCCTGTATGTTGTAAAAATTCAGTAGTGCAGTTGTTAAAAATTAAAGCACACTGCTGTATGCTGTAAAATATAGGGGTGCTGCTGTTTAAATAACATTACACTGGGCCTGTATGCTATTAAAATCCAGGGGTACGGTTGTTAAAAAATAAAAGCACACTGCTCCTGTATGATGTAAAATATAGGGGTGCTGTTGGCCCTGTATGTTGTAAAAATTCAGGGGTGCAGTTGATAAAAATTAAAAGCACACTGCTCCTGTAAGCTGTAAAATATAGGGGTGCTGCTGTTCAAATAACATTAGACTAGCCCTGTATGCTGTAAGTATACAGGGTTGCTGTGAAAATAAAGGGGTACTGTTCTCTGTGCTGTAATAATAAAGGGGTGGTGTCCTGTGAAATGGAGAACAACAATTTTGAGGAAAAAATAGTGGAAGATCAGGAACCACTTCCAGTTCCTAGTACTAGTGCTGAAGCTGCTTCTGCCACCAGTCATGACATTGACGATGCAATTCCATCAATGACGTCTGCTAAGGCCAATGCCCAATGTCATAGAGGGCATGTAAAATCCCAGAAGCAAAAATTAATAATCAGAAAAAAAAAGAAATTATCTGACGAGAAACGTGAAATTGGCAATATGCCATTCACGACACGAAGTGGCAAGGAAGGGCTAAGGCCTTGGCCTATGTTCATGACTGGTGGCTCAGCTTCTCATGAGGATGGAAGCCGTCCTCCCTCTCAAAAAAATTAAAAAAATTAAGCTTGCTAAAGCACAGGAAAATCCAACTATATCAGATATCCCCAAGGAGTGTCCAAGTGTGTCCGTGATTGCGATGTCTTTCCCTGACCTTCCCAAGACTGAATAGAAAGACAAGGCTCCTAGCACCATTTGCACGCCCCCTGCAAGTCCAGTTGCTGATATTGAGATTGAGGATGTCACTGTAGAAGTACACCAGGATGAGGAGGATATGGGTGTAGCTGGCACTGCGGCGGAAGTTGATGATAAGGATTCTGATGGTGATGTGGTTTGATTGAATAAGGCACCAGTGGAGACAGTTGTTGTCCATGGGATGAGAAAGCCCATTGTCATGCCTGGGCAAAATACCAAAAAAGCCACCTCTTCGGTGTGGAATTATTTCTCCACAAATCCGGACAACAGGTGTCAAGCCATGTGTTGCCTTTGTCAATCTGTAATAAGTAGGGGTAAGGACGTTAACCACCTAGGAACATCCTCCCTTATATGTCACCTGCAGCACATTCATCAGAAGTCATTGTCAAGTTCAGAAACTTTGGGTAAGAGCATAAGCAGTTCACTGACACCTAAATCCCTTCTTCCTGTTGTACCCAAGCTCCTGCAAACCACACCACCAACTACCTCAACATCAATTTCCTCCTCAGTCAGGAACGTAAGTAGCCCTGCAAGCCATGTCAATGGCATGACTGACGAGCCCTCTTCTAACCGGGATTCCTCCGAAGGATCCTTGAGTGGTACGCCTACTGCTGCCACTGCTGATGTTGCTGCTGGGAGTTGATCGTCATCCCAGAGGGGAAGTTGGAAGACCAGTTGTACTACTTCAACTGAGCAAATGACTGTCCAACAGTCCTTTGATTTTGGTATTCTGGTGAATGCTAATTTTATTACCAAAAGTAAAAAAATATTCTGCTGAACAAAAAAAATTAACAAAGAACCATTTTCTAATGTTACTTACAAGTCCTTATACTGCTTTTTTATTTTGCCTCCAAAGCTTTGTTTGGTATTTTTTTTCTATACTTTGATTGTGGGTCTTCTCTGTGCAGCATCCATGTCACAGTGCGCCGGATCTCAGGTCTTACTTACCGGTTTCAGCAGCGCTGGTTTCTGGCACCCTCCATGGGGCAATGGGTGGGAGGTCCCTGGCACCCCCTGAAGTGACTCTTGCATTTGTCTCAGGCAAAGTTGACCATGAGGATCAGATTCTACTGCTTCATGTCATTATATGTAGCTGAAGAGCAGCATTTATTATTACCAACAATTTAGATTTTTTAGATGTGACTCAGCAGATTCCACCATAAAGCAACTTCTTTGTTAGCATGAAAGATTTGAAAATGGAGAACACAATGTTCCTTCCTCATGGCAACCACATCTTCTTCATATTTTCTGTTTCGAAAACATAGAATCAAATAAAAATTTCAGGTCAGATCAGAATCACCATTTCTATTCTATTTTCTATGATCTTATTGAATAATTAAGCGCTTTGCCATTGATCAGAGTGGAGCAGGTCTATTGGATACCAATGTGATGTGGCCTCTCAAAATGTGGACATGGTTTGCTGGATCTACGTGGGGTTCTTGTGGACCCAAACCTAGCACACCTACTTATTGCTCTCCAGCATCTGAAATACCCATTTCTGCTCCCAAATTCTTTTATGTAGCCTCTCTAGAATGCAAGCTCTTGCAAGCAGGGTCCTCTCACTTTTAGTGTTCTCTAAATAATTATGTAATCTGACAATTATAATTCGATTTATTTGTAAAGTTGTGAACTTGTCTATAATTGTCCTGTCTCATCATCCATTTATAATGTAATATGACAACTGTACTGTATGTAAAGTACCATACACTACTGTATTAATGGCACTATAGAACTGATGTGGCACCATATAAGACAACAAGAACAATAATAATAATAATAATAATAATAATAATAATAATAATTGTGATATGGGCCTATTTTTGCCATTATTTTGCTTAGCCAGAATAATTAGTGATGGTAAAACTGACTTAGATAGGTATAATATAAAATAAAATATCAGTTTATCAGAATTTCCTTTTTTCTGCTTAGTTTTACTTAAACAGACATTATAAGACATTGTTCACCCTATAGAAAACTTATTAGTAAGTAAAATAAGAGTTGCTTAATAACTACAAAAAAGTATTCAAGCATTTTGGTGGAACTTGTACATGAAGAGTGATAATATTTTGTTTAGCCCAAGATAATCAGTATGATGGTTCATACTTGGGCTATTAAATAGAAACCTTAAAAGAAATACAACTCCGGTATTTTGTGCAAACTTATTACTAAGCAGTGTTCAACGTATGTATATAAAGGTATATATGTATATAAAAATGTATATATATGTATATGTATATATGTATATAAAGGTATCTTTTTACTTTCCACCACCAAAACCACCGATACTGCTGTGTTTAAGTTAGCGTACCCCACTCACTAAATTTGTAGAGTGAAGGAAGCTCATAAAGGTATCTTTATCTTCTATAGTGTGTACAGATGCGTACCCTACTCACAGGGTTGAAAGTGATGACAAGCGTATCAAGGTTTCTTTTTCCCTTGGTTCTCTGATGGGAGATACTCGATAATCTTCCCAATCTCCCCGAGAATTCAGTGCCACATATGTGAATTTTTTTTAAAAACCAATGTGTAGACTGAACAAAAAAAAGTGCCAAAGTGTATATGTACAAATCTCTCTCTAATCATTGAAAGGAGTATGAAAGGACTGATTTGAAATATACCCCTATAAAGGTATATGTATAACAAACTCCCTTTCTCTGATCTACGAGAGGAAGGACCCAGTGGGAGAACTAATTTGAAGTCTGCTTTTGTAAGAGTATATGTATAGAAAACTCCCACAACTAAAAAAACATACCCTATTCAGATGTAATTCATATAGCCGTGAAATTATATACATCGAAATTATATACATTGGGTTGGAAGTCCCTCAGAGGAGCCGCTTGATAAAGGACCAAAAAGAAACCCTGATGCGCATGGTCAGAATCAGCTAGACTGTGAGTGGGGTACGCTTGTTGGAATTTCTCCACCTTTTTCTATATAAAGAAACCGTTATGTGCAATTTACTCCACCTACCTTGTGTAAGTGGGTACGTTTACCTTAATCTAACATCCCTTATATGTAGGGTTAAATTAGATCTACTTTCACGGGTATATGAATAACATCTGAATAGGGTATGTTTTTTTAGTTGTGGGAGTTTTCTATACATATACTCTTACAAAAGCAGACTTCAAATTAGTTCTCCCACTGGGTCCTTCCTCTCGTAGATCAGAGATAGGGAGTTTGTTATACATATACCTTTATAGGGGTATATTTCAAATCAGTCCTTTCATTTATATACTCCTCTCAATGATTAGAGAGAGATTTGTACATATACACTTTGGCACTTTTTTTTTGTTCAGTCTACACATTGGTTTTTACATTTTTTTCACATATGTGGCACTGAATTCTAGGGGAGATTGGGAAGAATATCGAGCATCTCCCATCAGAGAACCAAGGGAAAAAGAAGGGTGTAGTACGGCTGGCCGGCGGTTAGGAGACCGCCGGTCAGCTTACCGACGCCGGGATCCCGGCAGCATACCGACTCCGGGATCCCGGCAGGGAGGGGCGAGTGCAGCAAGCCCCTTGCGGGCTCGCTACGCTCACCACGGTGCTGGCTCGGTGGCGACCTGTGGTCGCCACGGGTTCTATTCCCACTCTATGGGTGCTGTGGACACCCACGAGTGGGAATAGTCCCTGTTGGTTGGCATGCCGACCATCGGGATAGTGAGCGGTCGGGATGGTGGAGGAGGTCATGTGACTGTCGGACTCCCGACCGCCGGTCACATGAATACCACCCGAAAAAGAAACCTTGATACGCTTGTCATCACTTTCAACCCTGTGAGTAGGGTACGCATCTGTACACACTATAGAAGATAAAGATACCTTTATGAGCTTCCTCCACTCTACAAATTTAGTGAGTGGGGTACGCTAACTTAAACACAGCAGTATCGGTGGTTTTAGTGGTGGAAAGTAAAAAGATACCTTTATATACATAGAATCACGTTGAACAGTGTGAGTTGGGGTATGCCCACGTCACGTTTTATCACTTATTTGGAGAACTTTGCTCAGTGAACCAAAAAAAGAGATTTCTTGATAAATTGAGACTGTTCTACACATTTATTATTTTTTATTTTTCATATAATTTGCATCACTGGGAAACACCATTGGATGAATTTTGAAAGAAGGAAAGGAGCACCCTGGAAATACACTAAGAGGAATGTATTGTTGATTTTATAATATATATATATATATATATATATATATATATGTGTGTATATGTAAATTGTTGAACATTGTATAAGTGTATGGCCAAGAGCCATATCCTTTCCAACCTCTGTATATCTATTGTTCATTTGAAAGTGTGGTGACAATTTAGGAGGGGACATAGTTCAGGGCAGCTTATAGGCGCCAATGTGGTAGGAGCCCCCCACTTTTTTCTTTTTTTCTTATTACTAAGCATGTTAAAGTTATTTTCCCAAATTTTTCAGTTTACATTGCAAATTACTTGTAACACTTTTTTTCTTCACAGCACCTTGTGCTTCAAATAATTGTGCCGTGTATTGAGCAGATATAATAATTTCTATCCTATAATCTCTTTCCAGAGCTACAATATATCTACAGCAACTAAGAGGTACAAAAAGCAATTCCATTTCCTTTTAGAAATGTGACATCAGAGAAGGGTGGATGGCAGAATTAGGGTTAATGTTAGGAAAGCTCTCGGGAATTGTTACATTTCCCTATCCTGAAGATTCAGGTGTTAGTGATGCATCCATTTTCTGATTATACTGCTGTATATACAAAGTGAATCACAAATATACTTTCTCACTTAGTCACATGTGCATACGGTATGTTTATTTTGATGGCAACTTCTAAAACATAATATCTCAACGTTAAGCTTTGAATAGCTACTCTAAATTGAGTTGTTAAAGGAAAAAATGGGATACTATCTTTATTCAAGGCTTCCTTTTCACTACTAAACACATGATAGTTCGTATGCATAAAGATAGATGTCTAACAATGCTTTGCTGACATTCAAGTCATTCACTTGCTTAGTAGAAGAGGCTGATTTTTTTACTTTTCAGCTTGGCTGATGGGTCAAATGCAAAGGAGTCGCTGTGTGACATTCAGAATATCTTCTGTGCTTAAGTCTACAAAGTGAGTGCCTCGTTGTTTCAGGTATCGCCTGGGGACTGGGCAAAAGGCTTTTTGCAGTTAACCCAATCTCCTGACCTGTACCACATTGTCTTTTATATGAATTAAGTTTAGTTAACTACCATGCCTTCCTATTCCATTAAGGGGAATCAAGTTCACCTTCAATGTAGATGTAAAATAATTCCTGATTCACTTTTTTCTTATACTAAAATAATTTAACTATCAAAGACTCTGACTACAGTTTTTATTGAATATCTAATCCCCTATCCATCATATCATATATGTAATTATCATTTAATGGTAGACATATACATGTGCATTTGCTATTTTTAGCTGTCTGTCTGTCTGTCTGTCTGTCTGTCTGTCTATCTATCTATCTATCTATCTATCTATCTATCTATCTATCTATCTATCTATCTATCTATCTACCTATCTTTCCCTATATTTCTCACTCCGGGGAATAAGAATCATACCATGGAGAGAGAAGATAAAGTGGATAAAGATAAAGTACCAATCAATCAGCATTATACTGTCGTTTTTTAAAGACAGCCTGCAAATTGACAGTAAGGAGATGATTGGCTGGTACTTATCTGTCTCCAAAGTTTGATATTGTACATCTCTCCTATTATGCGATTCAAACTACATATGCTATTTATCTCTACTGACCCCAGTGTCGGAGTGGGGCATGAAGGGCCCACCGGAGAATGCAGTGGCAGGGGCCCGTGTTTAGGGGGTGTTGCCAGCCCCTGCATTGGTTTACCTAACAATTAGAGAGTGCATGGGCTGGGCCCCTTGATAAATATATAAATACTGCTAGTGCATACATGATAATGTACCAGATAAATATTGCCAGTGCACTGTAGTGAATACATCATAGTCCTGTACATTATAAGAAAACATATGTATAATGTATGATTCAAGTACACAGTCTGGAACCTGATCCATAGAGGAGGATGAGGGGCCACAGGCAGTGGGGCCACTGGGGTTTTCCCCTATGGGGCCAGTCCAACACTGACTGAACCCATAGATGTGCCAATGTAGCTGTGGAGATGTGCCCTGTATTCCAGGGCACATTGAGACTGCAGCAGCGGAGTGCAGGGGATCACGGCTCGCGTGGCGCTGGCCAATCACGGCACTCGCCGCATCATAGGCCCCTCCGCCGGACAGTGACATCAGACGCCACCGGGATCCAGAAAAGGAGAGAGACCGCGCGGGAGAGCGCAGAAGAGCAGGACGGAGAGGAGAAGCATCGTGGCATGAGAAGAAGATGGCGGATGCGGGAGGAAGAGCTCCGGTGGCCGCAGAAGAGACCAGAAGACGCCAGGCTCCTGAAAGAAGATGTCCAGCGGCGTCTGGACGCGGAAGAGTGGCAGCGGCGCAGCTGGCCAGGATGTTTCAGCGGCAGAAAAGGGCGCCGGAGAATCTCTGGACCAGGTGAGACCTCAGTGAGGCTTATCTCACCCCTTCCCCCTTCCTCCCTAGACCACCAGGGAACGGGCATTATGCCCGGGGGTACGGTTCAGGCACTAGGCCTGTGGCGCAGTTAGGAGTTTCAGCCGCACCTGACTTGGTGGTTTGGGCATTAGGCCCAAGCCACTGCATTGGCATTTTAGAAGGGCATTAGGCCCGTGGGGATAGTCAGACCACAGCCCTGTGGCGCAGCAGGCAGGCACTAGGCCCGTGGGGTAATATCAGGCATTAGGCCTGTGGCCACATTAGAGGGCATTAGGCCCTAGTTAAGTTGCGGCCGCTAGGGACATAAGGTGACCCTGGTCATTAGGCCCAGGTCACCCAACGGGCCCCAAGTTAGGAGGGCGCTAGGCCCGAGGGTAAAGTCAGGCCTCTGGCCTGTGTGCATTTAGGGGGGCAGTAGACCTAAGTAAGTGTATGGGAGGTGGGTATGCTGTGCGGCACCTACTCCCCAGTAATCTAAGGCAGGTAGGGATTTAAAGGTACAGCACCGTTTAATCTTGTACTGTGATATTGTGATGCGTGTTGTTACCGTGCAGGGCAAAGTGTTTGTTTTAAAGATGTGCATAGAGTTTGTGTTGCACCACCCACACCTGAGCTAGTTTGAGGGCTCTGTTCATGTAGCTAGTGTAGCGGACGCACACTAGTGTAGTTCTTGGCCCTGCACGGCTGTTTTCTCTTTGCCTCCTTACAGGGACCTGTAAGTGGAGAAGATCGGAGTGCAAGATTGGCAACGGTGAGCAACATCTGTGTCCGTCTGTCCCTTTTGTCTGTCTGTCCCCCGAGCGCCGGATTAGGGATTTGCTCAAGGAACGTGAGAACCCCTTTATCACACTATGCGCGAGGGTGCGAGTGTGTGAGAATTGGGTGGCTGAGGCTTTGTGCCAATGATGATTTTCAACTAACCAGTGAAAGTCGCCGCCACCCTGGGAGTATCCTCTTTCCCTTTGGAAAAGAGTTGATACTCCTTCAATTATCTCCTTTCCTTCCCAGCTCGTCCGTCATCAACTTCTGGACGGGGATCTCCGTGTCCGGGTCCAAGTGCAGTTTCCAGGTCTGTTGAAGATTCCGTCACCTGAAGGTGAGAGAGTGCGGTGCCTGTTGAGTAGTGAGTCTACACCTGCACGGCAGCAGGAACTACACCGCACCACCGCCACTCCTACATAGCCATGGCATTTTATGAAGGTATATGTATGTCGTGACGTGCAGTGAGGCAGAGCCTTTCCTGTCATAATAACATATACGCCAGAGTTTTGAATATAGAAAGTATATGAAAAATACAAAGAATATATTAGAAATATCTTATTTGTATTATTCATTTCTAATGTTTTATAGTCAAAACTCTGGAGTAAAAAGTCTATGACAGGTGAGGCAGTGCCTCACCTTCCTACCTTGTCTCTGATCAGAACTCACCACATTTCCCAGCAGTATATACTGCTGCATCTTTGTATAATGCCCACATTAACAATTGTACTCATATGTTGTGTGTAAATCTGTCTCTGTACTAGCCAGTGCCAGTGCCATTTACCTTACCGCACGTCCCTAAATTATGTTTATGGGGGGTCATTCAGACCTGATCGCTTGCTAGCGTTTTTTGCAGCGCTGCAATTATGTCAGAACTGCGCATGCGTATGCACCGCAATGTGCAGGCGCATCGCAGGGTTACAAAGCGGTTTGTTGCTCTGTGATGAGTTTGTGTGAACAATCCATTCGCACGGCCGATCGCAAGGTGATTGACATGAAGAAGACATTTGTGGGTGTCAAATGACCGTTTTCTGGGAGTGTTTGGAGAAACACAGACGTTCCCAAGCGTTTGCATGGCAGGTGTCTGACGTCAGTTCTGGTCCCGGACAGGCTGAAGTGATCGCAGCGGCTGAGTAAGTACTGGGCTACTCAGAAACTGCACAAATGTTTTTAGTACAGCTCAGTTGCACATGCGATCGCACACTTGCAAAGTTAAAATACACTCCCTGGTGGGCTGCGACTATGCGATCGCAAGACTGCAAAAACCAGCTAGCGAGCGATCAACTCTGAATGACCCCCATGTTTAGATATATTCTGTGTATTCATTATATATATACTTATATACAGGTATGTATGGATATATACTTCTATCTCTACTATAAAGTATATTCTATAGATGTGTAAAGTTCGGTTACCCAGGATACTCAGGCGCCTTAAGTATGGGATGCTCCAACAAGCAGCGGCCTCGAAAACGGGGAAGTCACCCCCACAAAGGTAAACAAAAAACAAATAGAGAGGCTGCGCTATTCCAAAGATGTACCAACAATAATGTAAATGTATCAATAATACTTTTTAATATTAAAATATCTAAAATAGCATGGTGAATACACCATAAACATGCAACATGAAATGCAATGAAAAATTGAAAAACATGCAATATTGAACTGTATGTATTGGTTAGGTTACCCAAGTGGACAAGAAAAATTGAAGAGTGGAAAGTCCGTTCCTATATGGCCCCCCCAAAGAGAGTATGTGTGTGAAAAAGCTGCTAGCTGACAGCAGCGAAACACGTCAGGTACACCAGGACCCAAGCTTGGATAATGTTGGAAGACCGAACCACCCCCATCTCAATCCAGATTATCATTCGTTATGGAGGATTCTAATTCAAGTTGAACCGACTATTTTCTTTCCACCGCATCGCATGAGGAGCTCATCATTTATAACCTTGGAGCATTAAAACCTCTAGCGGTAATATACTACTAAATCGGACATTGCTTATCTCCTAAACTGCTTGAACTGGACACACATACTCTCTTTGGGGGGCCATATAGGAACGGACTTTCCACTCTTCAATTTTTCTTGTCCACTTGGGTAACCTAACCAATACATACAGTTCAATATTGCATGTTTTTCAATTTTTCATTGCATTTCATGTTGCATGTTTATGGTGTATTCACCATGCTATTTTAGATATTTTAATATTCAAAAGTATTATTGATACATTTACATTATTGTTGGTACATCTTTGGAATAGCGCAGCCTCTCTATTTGTTTTTTGTTTATATTCTATAGACGTGTGCATGCATCGGAAATATGGGTGACATCTAATAGTATAATGTATATTCTTTAAACATGAATAGGATTCTTGAAAGTTGAGCCATTGAATAGTTCTGCATCCTTGGGTGCCAGAAGTCCATAGCATAGTGCATGAAAAAAGTACAAGCAACTTATATGTATAGTATCTTTGCAGATTTCACTCTACTCATTACAATACTAAAGTTATGGGATAAAATAAAACACATTTACGCTTATGTCAAGGAATTGCTGTGTAAACCTGTTTTGTCAATCACCTGATATGGCTGATAAAGACTGATAATGGCTATAGACCTCAAATAAGAATCCAATAAACTGGTCTGGTGGTATATTTTCAACTACAAGAGCTTCAAAACAATAAATACTTTTATGAGTTTTTCATCTGCAGGTTTTTTTTTAATCATTTATTGTCTTTTATTGTTTTGATCTAAGTTTGTGGATGACAAATTATATTTTAACAATCTCTGAAATAACTCAAAATAAATTAGTCACCTGACTAGTAAACACAGTTCTGTATTCTCTACGGTGCTTTCCCTTGGAGCAGGTATAACTGTATTTGTTTGATTTAAAGGTTCTGTCTTGTTCTTTTAAATATTCCTTTGACGTTGTATTGTTCTGCTTGTAATAGACTGTTATTGCCCTCTATTGAGTTAACTGTGTGAAAGTAAATCTTTTGTGATGTGATTGTGCTTCCCCAAACCTAATATTGTCGAGAAGGTTCTTTATAACTCTCTAGCTCCACATAGAAAACACTGCAAATTTTCATTTTTACTCTTTTATATTTTTGTGTCTCTTTTCTAAACAGAGTGAGTATGTTTCCATTCA